>NW_017299892.1:756199-783910 GCF_001594075.2 Trachymyrmex cornetzi | reverse complement strand
CCTCCCTCTCTCTCTCTCTCTCTCTCTCTCTCTCTCTCTCTCTCTCTCTCTCTCTCTCTCTCTGGCGACTACGCTCTCAAATATCCCCGAAGTTGGAACACCGGCAAGACGTGGATAAGTCAGTCGTAGATGTTGGAAATTCGACGAATCCTCGCGCCACACTTGCCACAACGATTTGATCAACGATATACACTCCACAGAGTTGTTATGTAGTAGCATAAAAGATGACTTTTATAACAACGTACATCGAAAGATAAACATTGTTAAATATCAAGATATATTTCTCGAATAAATAAATCACAAAGCCACACAATCGGAAAAAGTATCACGATTAAGATAATATGTATCTCAAATAATTCTTCGTAACTCTATATTGTCAGCGTTAAAACAATAATTATTTTTCTTAGTTTATCATTTAATAAGCACGGAGAAAAACGTGTTTTTGAAAAGAACAATAGTGTTGACACTCTATACACGATCTTGGAAATACTGCGGAATCTAAACGGTGCTCAATATATTTCTGGAAGAAACGTCGTCCTTAGAGAGGTGGAGAAGAGAAGGCGGATGACGTGCTTGAAAGGCAGTAACGAGGGAAAGTGCCGCCGAATCTGTATCGATCGGCGTGAAGTGCTGAGAGGGCAACGAAATCAGATTACACAAAGGCCTCTTACCTGATGCGCCGCGTGCGAAGTCTGGCCCAAAACTGGCACCCCATCGCCGGGGAGGAAAGGGGTGAGCCTTTTCCGCGGTTGCAAGTTAGGGCTCGCGTTGTGTGCGCTAAGTCCGTGTACGCGGGAAGCACAACACCAGGTATATGCAACTTCCCCTCCTCGCTTCCTTGCCCTTTCCGCTTGCCTATTGGTATTACAATAGTTGTAGCTTCGCATACCAGCGACAACGTTGTAATACAGTCGTGAGTTTAGGATAAATCTTGATATCGCTTTCCAATCAATCACGCGAGACGAAGCAACGTTACTTCGCTGAATATAATTTCTACATTCATATTTCTGCTATTTAATATATAACGATTTATGCTATCTAATAGTAAGATAAGTTTTCCAAGCATAAATGACATATTTGAAGTAGTTGTTTTAATTTGTAATTGATGATAAGATTATATTTACATTCTTTCTCTTGGATTCAGATTTGTAATTCTTTATAATTCACTTTTATGTATTCTCTCGCATAATTTATTCTCAGTTTATCTCCTGTACAATTTCTATGGTACAGTTTTCTCATTTATAGTTCATCTCTTTTTGGTAGTACTGTAGAACGAACAGTTTATACTTTTGTACTCTTCGTGACACCGGAAATCCGTGCACACCTAGAACGCGAAATTTTGCGTTGCGATTGCAGGGTACGATTCCCCGTTTCCGGTGATGTGGCAGTTCGACGTGATCGGGATGAAAAAAGTCTCGGAGATGGGGGAGGGTTAGCTGGATAGAAAACCCGCGATGAAATCCGGGATTCGGTAGAAGATTCGGTCGAAGAGAGACGATAGCCATGCGCGATAGCGCGAGAATTCGCGCGGCCCATTGGGCATAGGTCAGGCAGAAGCCAATCCTACGAAACTCTCAGATATATGATAAAAATTGACTGAAGGCGTCCCCTTTTGCCCATTCCCATTCCACGTCGCCGTGGAAGAGCCCGAATTTTCGTTCGTCCCTTAAATCCCTCGGATAACACCGTGCGAGGAAGCTCGTCCCTCGTCCATCCCCTTCGCCACCCTGACGATAACACGCGCGTGGTGGACTTAGAGTGAAGCGAGGCAACGAGGAAGAGGACGGGAAAGAGAGGGTGAGCTGGCAAGTCATCGGCGACCGATCAAAAAATGATCCGGTGGCTAAGAAGCGCGAGATAGGGTCGACCTAACGATTTTCTCGCTCGAGCTTCGCACGCACGTTTGTTTCTGAATGGAGCTTGCGGTGTGAATCATGACTAAGACTTTAATGGTTGGTCTTAATGCGGTCTTAAACCATGGACGTTTGTTTTTCTCAACCGATCCTTTAAACGTTCGGATTTATATCAATTAAACCTGAACATTTAAAGAATCGGTTGAGAAAAACACAAGCGTCATGTGTGGTTTAAGACCGCATTAATATAAGAACAACCATTAAAGTCTTAGTCATGAGTTAATTACTTCGTTCTTCGTACTGAGATCGATCTTAGTCGACTTAATTAGATTCTTTAATATTTTAATATATTTTTCTAGCCAAATCTTCACGCCATATGTTCAAATCTTTTTGCATTTTTTATGGTTGCCACTGTAAAGCTAGTTGAAAATATTAGACTGTAGGATTAAAAATGAGTCATTCTGTGTCATTTCATATTACTAATAAAAATATTCCGTGCGTGACTTCGCGCGAAATAATTATCATATGATCTTATGATTTGCAGGACAACACGAGTACAGTGAATATCCATCGCGAAGGGAATTTAATATCGGAGGAATTCATTTTCAACGATGTTCCGGTATTATGATTCATCGCGAACGAATATGTCCGTGCGTTCTATTTCGTCGTCGTCGTTGCGTCGAGCGTTTTCGACGCGGAAAAAAATTCAAAGCATCTTCTCTTTCACTGGTTCTCTTATCCTAACAACTATGGCGGAGACGATGCGGGAACTTACCTGGACGCGGAAATTTCCTTTGCAACGTACGGGAAATATTTTCCAAAGACCCGCAAAGCCTCTCCAAATCCGTGCCGTGTATGATATCACTGCGAGCGGTGAAAGTTTTGTCGCCTACCCCACCTATCGTTCATTTTCAAACATAAAGAAACAATATAATATGTAATACAATATTTCATGAGTATTGACAAAATGAAAAATATTTTTTCTTAGTAATTATTTAAAGACTGATTTTTATTTATTTTACTACAATAAGAATTTTTATTTGCAAAATAAAAGACGATTGTCACGATGAGCACTCAATTTTTTATTACATTTGTTAAAATTATATTTGAGAATCAAAAATTCTTGAAAGATATAACAGTCGTATTACTGATCGAAGCATATGTAAATGATATATGATGTAGGTATATTATGTCTTTCGCTTCTTTGTTATCCAGAGAATGTCACGAAAAATGGGACAATACATGTTCGGGTTGGACCCGGCCATTTTTGTATTTGTTTGAAATTTTAATGTGACTGCGGCCGGGACTTGGCTGTACGGCCGACGGCGGTCGAGGGTGGTCGAGGACCAGGAGGGTGGAGGAAACACCACCGGGTGTAAACCGGCGGCCATTACCTTCGATTTCGAAATAAATTGCGCGCCATAAACAGGGCGGTCCATAAGAATACATACGACCGGCTTACCACGAAGGTACCCAATGTTCTGAAAAATGTAGCCGCCGCCGTTGCCGATATCGATCCCTTCGTCGCCCTCTCGTGCCGCGTTCTGCCTCCTTTTCTCCAAGCTCGCCCTTTTTTCCTTTCTCCCTCGTGGACGAAAGAAAGTTGGTCGCTCGGGTTGGCTTAATTTCGCGTCGAATTTAGTCCTTTCCAGAGAGAGCCGAGTATCTCGGCGACCTTTGACTTCAGGGTTTCTTTTTTTCGACGCTCCGCTTTTGGCATTCGCTCGAGGAGTCGAAAGTGGCACGTCAAAGGGTGATCCTGAATTTTTCAACCGGTCGAGAACAGGTACTGACGTACATTAAGTTTGTTTGCTCCAAAATTTGATAACGTCACTGCTGTAAATAATTTTTTTCATGTAATTATACGTAGTTTATGTAAACCATGCGATTCCTACATTTATTTTAAGATCAGCGCAAATGTAGAATTAATAATTATGATTATCACTTTTAAATTGCCTTCGGTTTTTAAATTGACATATATATATGTATTATTTTTAACATTATCGAAAAAAATATTATTTTTTTATAATTTGGGAATCATTATTTTTTTCATTTATTTTACTCCATTTCGATTACTCTACATAAATCCAAGTATAAGATATAAATAAGAATAAAAAGATTCGTAGGACTCTTAAATATTATAAAATTTCAAATAATGTTGTAAAGGACATATAAGAGTCAAATAAAACGTTAAAAAGATATATATGTCACAGAATTAAATAAATTTATTTGACTCTTATATGTCCTTTACAACATTATTTGAAATTTCATATAAATAAGAATTTTAGAGACAGATAGACAAAGGGAAACTGATATGTTTTAAAATTTTTTTTGTTGTGGTCATTCAACATGTTAAACTTTAGTGTACATCCGGAGAACGGAAATTTTGATGTTAAGGAGAGGAAATAAAAATTGTGCGCATAAACGAGTCTCACATTGGCCGAGTCGGAAGCTGGAGGGATCTAAAGACTGTAGCTTTTTCCATTTCCTTAACTTATCCCCTCGTTTTATATTAGGTTAGTTGATTGTGCGACACCACATTGTGCGGGGAGATGGGAAAGTCAGCCGCTTTTGAAAATGGCCGCTGCCGCGAGCTGATAAGGAGGACGCATCGCGTTGTCCGAGGGGCTCCTCGACAAATGGCCCGTCACGATTCTCGTAAATCAAGGCTCAGGATCAAGAAGGACCAAGGGCGTCGTGCTACGGTTTTGACTCCTCGTTTTGCCGTGAAACGAATAATCCGCTTAACCGTCGCACATTTCTTGGGAAAACCAAGCGGTTAAGTCAGAGTACTTCGCCTAGTTTTTCAATTGATTAAATTAAATTGAAAAGTTCTTTAAATTAAAGTGACAATTTAAGATTAATAGTAATTAAGGTATTTATAATAAATGTAACTTATACTTATCTATGTATCGAGAATCAGAAATTGTTTATTATTTTTATATTTCTCGATTAACGTGCAACTGTTTCTTCTAAAAAATGACGTCCTTAGTTTTTCAGTAATATGTGATTAACAATATAAAACTTTATGAAAATAAGTTTTTAATTCTAAGAAGAATGCATATCTCATATTTAATATATAATTCTATATTCATATCTCTCTTCTAATATATATTTTCGCTACTTAATTACATTAACAATTTATTTACAATGAGCATCGAAAGTATGATTTCGCGAACAAACAGAATGTGTACGTATCAGGGAAATCTAAATACTGCATCAAAAATTCTGAAAAATTGTCAGTACAATTGAAAATGTGGCTGCTACAGCCCACTGAAGCGTATAGCAGCAGAAAGTGTAATATCTGGTAGCGAATTCCGTTACGTTGCATTGCAATACTATCTTGCTGACGACAGTGAGATATCTTATACTATTACATTATAGTTATATATATTATTTTATTTTATTTGTATAGAACTGCTGTGCGCGAAGAATTTCCTTTTATTTAAGTATACGTTATTAGGAGATATTATTAAGATTTGTTTGATTATATAAATTATCACAATTACGTCATAATATCTCTGATCATTCTTCGGACCGATTAATGATCTAAGCAAATTGCATTTGTCTATTTATTTATTTGTGTACATTGAGGAAATGTTAAAACTCAATCAAAATCAAATTTTAACGCTGTCCGATTTCTTTATTTGAAATCTAATAAATTTGCTAATTATTGTTCTACGATTACAAATGTAAAATCGCTGCTGCGTGTATTCAGAACCGATTTCTAGACACACGAACCTTTACTAACATATCTAACTTTTAATATCGCACGTATACATATCCGCTGATGGACTTGCAAGACGGATTTCGTGACATAATTCGTCTACGACAGAAAGAAAGAGTTCGCTCGTTAGTCACCGCGTTGCACTCGTGAATAAGCCGTCGAGTACTTCGTTCTCGGTTACATAACGATAATGTCGATCCTTTGAGGCTGTCACCGTCGAGTACAGAGCGAGCGGATCTTCGGGGTTGTCGGGGGTTATGCTACTATTTCATCAGCACCCGCTAGAGTTACCAGTCCCAGGTATATGACCGGGAGGGCCGTGCTTGGGATGTTTGAAGGGGGTACCGAAACGGAAGCCGTTATACGCGAAAAATCAGTGGGAGAGAAATTTTAAATATTCGAATTAACCCCTTTCGGGGGTCTAACCGAGGTCGTATACCTGGGTCCCGGACTACCATTATTTTATTCGGTCGTCCTTCTTTGCATCTGGCGTATCCATCGATATAATGTTTCCCTCGCGCCAAGATATAAAACTCATCGCATCGTTCTCTCTCCCTCTACCTTTCTCGTTCTATTACACACTCCATGTAAAATTATGTTAATGGATTATCCTTAAGGGGTGGTACGGTTTTCCAGGTAGATCGCGCGCCAGAGGGACACCCTATGCCGGGATCCTTTTTTTATTTCTCTTTCTTCCCCCTCCCCCCTCTCTCTCTCTCTCTGCAGCTTTTCAATCCTTTGCTTCGCAGAAGTAGGTCGAATTGCCGCGAACGGTTCGCACGCAATGCTCTCCGTAGGGATGCGCGCAGCGAAAGAACGACAGATGGGGTTAAAAAATCGGTGAAGAGGATTAGGGATGCGCCGAACTACATTATCGATTTTGCGTCGAACACGCGAACAAGCGCCGATAGGTTCTGCATTTTCATTTCGGTTAAAGCCGAAGACCCCGATAATACCCTTGTTCTCCTCTCTAGACCATTTTCTATCTCTTCCTCTCTCTCTTTTCTTATGCGTTCGCTTTGGAGAAACCGCAGCCTGATCGATAAATTGAAAGCTTTTGAAGATCATTGAAAGCCATTTTAATCGGAACTCTTTTGTTTATATTCCGTTTTCGATTGATTACTGTTTGATCAACGAATCTGTGTCTTTAATGCAACTTTCATTGAACAGTGTCTGAAAGTTAATGATACTCACACATTTTAAATCTATATATTTTCAGTTACATTAGTTATCAAAATAAATAACTAAAAATTTACTTTTGATCTAGAAAAAATTTAATGAACAAGATTATGGAAGAGAGAGATCATGGTAATTTTGTAACAAATTTTTGTAATTATTAGCTAGAGTGACAAATAAGCATTAGAAAAATCAAAAAACATATAGAGATAAAATGTTTCTAGTCTGTCTAATTTTTATCGTTCTAAGTGCTTGATGAATATGGTTTAAGGGTCGCCTCTCGAGACATTCGTAAAATGCCACATGTAGCATGATACCACTCGAAACAATTTCGTTGTCCCTCTCGAAGCGTGTCAATCCGAAAGAAACCCACCGATTTTTCACTCGCAATGAAGATTGCGATCGGTTACAAGAACATTTTTTTCATGGACTCTACGCATCGCACTGGAGATTTCGGATAATTCTTGAACGCGTTCGGCCGGACTCAAGGGTTCTAGAGATGCCCGAGATAAGATATTCAAAGCGTTCTAGGTATTTAAGGGTGCGTGTTATCCTTTGCCGCGTGCTTGTGCGAACGTATGAATATGTGCGCGCTGGGCATGAAATCTCGCACGGAGGTTTGTCAAGGCGTTACAAGAAATTGTTTCAGGATTCACTGTTATATTTGTCTTAGTAATATTAATATTCTTCTTTCTTAATCTGCCACAATCGTTCGAGATGAATATAATTAATATTACTTCTTTATTTTAGTAATGGAATGAGACTGGTAAAATAATATTACAAAATACGGATATATAATTTACATAAATTAATTATCGTACGTACCAATCATACTCATTAAGGAAATTTCTCTTGCAATGAACTTCTTTTCCAGATTAGCACTTGACAAATACACAACCTGTATTCGCATGCGTCGTTTGAAGGATGGCTCGATTAAAATCGGATTGAACCTGATGTGTTGGAAAAAAATTCTACATGTCCGGGGTGGATTCCGAATCAGATATCTCCACTTTAGCGATATTATTTGCGCTCTTTGTCGTCAATTTCTCGCTTCTCGCCCTGTTTTGGGTGTCGGTTTTCACGTTTTTTCACCCAAAAGCACCCTTGGGCTATTGTGCGTTCGACACTCTCGCGCTTTCTTTTTTTTCTCAAAAGCGCGTAATCCGGCACGAGGGGACGATTCGAGCATTTCGACTTTAGCGTTATTGTTGTAGGGCAGGTTAGTTACTACAGGTACATGAGCGCTTCCCCAAATAAAATATAAATCTCTTGTAATGCGGCCACTTGAAAATCAAGTGCGCTTGTTGAAATTTTTATAAATAAGAAAAGTATAAATATAAATAAGTTTTATTGAAATAGTTCGTATCTATATTTATATGATAAATTTTAAATAAAAAATTTTAATCTTACGTTTCTTTTTACGACATTATGCTTCGCATAATTAGTGATGTAACTTCTGTCTTGCGAATCTTAATGTTTACTGACAGATAGGGCTTATTTTTTGTCCTGTCTACTTATCTATTATTCCCATGAAGCCGTCGTAATGACGGGAATGAATGTTCGTGTTCAAAGAATGAAATATGAAAATGAAAGAAGGCGGGCGTTTTTTTCTCAAATTCTGTTCTGATCCCAGCGATCGTTCATTTTTCAACGCTACAGATTGTCTAAAAAAAGTTAAAAGAAAAAGTACCAGGTGACGAAACGACGTGACTCAATTTTGCTTTTCACTCAGGAAATTGGAAAAAGCGTCATCTGGTACCCTTAAGAGAGAGAAAGAGCTGCTCACAACCCTTTACTTCGCCCGTCCGAGTAAATGGCGTCAATGGTACGTCTATAAACCCTCGCAGCGGGGTGGAAATAAATTAAATTAATTTTTCTTAATGCAGAGTCGTTGCTTACTCTTATATATACATCTAAATCGTATATTATGAATATTTTTAATATATTTTTTAATATCTTTACACAACATGGTTAGAGTTTGTAATAGTAGGTATATATAATATGAATATAGGAATGCTGGGACATGCAGAAAATTTTGTTTATGATACTTTATGCTCTAATACATAAAAATATATTTATAAATATATTTTTTAAGTATGCATTATGGTACAAAAAATAAAGACGATGTCATATTATGGAAAAAAGTGCACATGACTATTTTTAATTTTAAATAGATTCTCGCGCATGCAATTCCCTTGTTACACACGCAATAGCGAGAATATCTCCGACATATTTGCATTTCCAGGTAGTCGCACATATGCACGTAATAATCCTAACCCACGTGCACGTCTCACCATTTGCATCCCAGGTAGTCTCACACACATACATACATGCTCACACGTATCCAGGATCCGTGAATGGATCACGTGCGTAAAGAAAAGAGGGAAAAAAATGCTGTTGCATAATGGTGCGTCCTACCACGAAACCCTTTTACCTGATCCCCTCTCCAAACGCGAGGCTTAACCTCAGGTAAGATTTTTCGGGTCCTATCACACCTCTTGCGAGATATGCGAGTCTTCTCTGGGCCCAGTCACGTTTCGAGCTCACGCACGAAGGGATCGTGTGTGATCCGCGAGGAAACGAGCTTCTACAATTTTTTTACTATTTTGGAAATCTCTTGACAAGACTTTATCGTGATTTTAGCGTGATTTTTTCATTGTGAAGTCTCGTAAAAATTTAAATCATTCATATCGATAGTGATAATGCGCTAAAAATGCATTGTGTCAACCTGTATTCGCATTTCATTGAAATGGTTTTACGGTATTCAGTATTAACCGACACTTCATTGATTATTCAGATTTTCTTCTTTACGTAAATAAATTCGCATTCTATAAGCGACACGTCTATAAATGTTCTTTTATATTTCCAAAGATATTTCTTGTGAATGCACGTGAAAAGAACAATTTTACTGATTTTTTAAAATTTAGGTAGATACAGATCTGAAAATATAATTTTGTTGGACCACTAAAACAGTGATGTTAAAAACTCAAGTATGATGAGCAATGCTGTAAAAAGTTTTTGCACTCTAGCAACTAATTTTATTGTCCTACATAGTTATTTTGATGAGCCCAGCATAATTATTTTCAGATCTACATCTGACTAAATTTTTAAATACTTTTGCAAAACTGTTCTTTCCGTATAAATATGGAAGACATAATGGAAAATAATTTCTATTCTAATGAAAACATTTGCGTATAATTTTGATAGTATGTAAATTTCATAATACTGTGTTTATAAAGACGAAGCGATATTCTTGAATTTCTAATATTACATCTGTACGTCTGACGTTGAAGCTCGGATCATCGGATCACATAGCGAAATTACGTAATACAATCTGCAGATATGCAGTGAAAAAACCATGATATACCTTCAAATACTTATTATCTGTTTTCTTTTAAATGTGATCATCACTTATCGTGGAATCGTCGCCTGGTACTTCAGTTGAGAGAACGCGGTAAGTGCTATGTCATCGATAGCTATTTCGTGGCGGCTTACGAAGCATAACTTCTAAGTGCAATATAACGGCAACGATTATATTATCGTCTCTTATAATTCTCGTAATAGTGTTGTGTGATGTAGAAGCTTGTGTAGTAAAGTGGTGTATAGAAATTAATGACAGCCAACTGCAGCAAAGAAAATGATATAATTAAGTCGATTAGAAAAACAATTGTTATTCACCGACATGATCTTATAGCCATTATTGTGGCAGAACATATTTAGATAATAATTAGATCTATCTATTTAGTTGCCGCATAGCATCCGAATAAACGTTAAAATGACGAAATAATTTAAGAGAGTATATTTTCTGGTGGCTGCGCAAATTTAGTTCATCACGAATGAAACCGTCGCGTACTTGCCGGAAATGAAATTGCGGCGGGATGTTTGATCGAACGGAAATCAACACAGCCCCGTGACCCGCGCGAACACGTGATCAAACATATTGATGCAACGATTGACGAGAGTCTAATTAACGACCTACCTCTTCCCGGCGTAGCTCTCGATTCGACTAATTGACCGTTTGCTTCCAATGCAAAATGTCGTCCACGCTGATCAATATTCAACGAGCGCCGAGTAAGCGACACGAGAAAGCGATAGAGAGAGAGAGAGAGAGAGAGAGAGAGAGAGAGAGAGAGAGAGAGAGAGAGAGAGAGAGAACGCGATGAGAGAAAAATATCAAGGGTGTGCTCGTTTAGGGATGCCGAGTTCAGATACGTGCGATTTTACACATACATTCGCATACACATACGCATGAAAGGGCAATTCTAGTGGGTGCTCGTGCTTGGTCAGCACTCAAGGGGTGAGGTCACCCTACGGTCCAGCGAGCCAATAGCGAAGCTGAATCTTTTTCATCGGTATAACGATGGTTGGGGGAGTTCGGACCAAAGAGGGATGAAATAAAATGGTGGATAAAGCGAATGCGACGGCTGTTTTTGAGCGTAAAAAAGTACTATTTTGAGATAATGGTAATAAAACGGAACGATGTAATGAAAAGCTCAAATTTTAGAATATTTTGAAGAACATTTATATATTATATATATATTTTTTACACACAGCTATCGCGTTTTTTTCAAATATAATACAAAATCGGAACTAAGATTCTTAATTCTATGTTTATAAACCTGCTATGTTGACGTTATATGTTTCTCATAGTTTTCAAGATATTCCCTGATCGGTTAAAAAATGTATAAAAGAATTTCATAAAATTTCTAAATAACATTGTCGACATCTTGAAATGACAAAACATGTCGTGGTCGGGATCGGAATTTTTCCTGGCCTGAGTGAATTTCACATGACTACCCCCGCCAGCCGAGGGGTCGTAGTTCTGGCAAAAATAAAGCATCGGGACCAGGAGATTCATCCTCAGGACGATGAGACGGCGAGATTCTTTGATCGACCTATCCGCGATCGGTTGCCGAGCATCGAAGCATTCCCGTGGAACGATGGAGATAGATAAAGATAGAAATTGTTAGGCTAAGAGGTTCCGGTGTTGAGGTAACCTTAAGGTGATTTGATTCTGTAGATAGCGGGACACTCCACATTATCTGCCATCGTTATTTCCGGTCGGAGTCTTCAATTCACGCCCGAGAGCGCATGGATCGACCGATCCTCTAGTGAAATGAGAGTCCAATAACTAAAGTAACCTCCGTAAGTCGCGCACAGATTATCGCTTCTCCCCGAGCTCGTGGCTGGCGTTCGAATGGAACTTTGTTCTAAAAAAAGAATCAAGCCGCTCTTAGGCGTGGATGGCCATTCCGAGAAAATTCGTTCGTTAGTGAAGTAACGGCGGATTTGAAGAGATCAAGAGAGAGATTCACGCGAACTGGTCTCAAAGGGATTCTAATCTACTATTAATCAAGGACTTATTACAGGAGAAGATGTATTTGTCAAATACGAAAACCCGAGGACAAGTTACTTTTCTACAATTTTTTTATAAATGTAAAAACTAATACTTGTCATTTTTATTTACTACTTGCACACATAAAATAATTTTATAAACTACATGTTTACTTTGCTGTTATTTTGATATATACAAGGCTTTGTTTTATGAATGAAATTTTTATACTTTTATTTTAAATATATTATAAATATAAATCATATATTATCTATTCAAATTTCATTCATAGAAAAAGGCTTTGTATAGATCAACTTAACTTGTAACTTTTTTATTTTAAGTATATTTAAATTAAATTTTAAATTAAAAAATTTTCATTAATTGCTTAGTCATTTTTGTTCAGGACAATTTTTTTTTATTTTCACGATTAGAGTGGAATTCCACTGTGACGTTTATATAGTAACACGTGCCTTGAGTCACGCGAGTTTCCTTCGTAGCAATGGCGTGTGCCGTCCGGTTTCTGACCCGGAAGCGGAACATGAAGGCAGCGCTGACCTCCATAGACCCCTAAGAGCCCCTTAGACGTGCCTTAAAAGCAGTAGAGAAACAAGTTTTGACGTTTCTTGACCACGTGCCAACGCCTTCCGACGTGCCGACTTATCCTTCTTCGAGCGTGCATTGGAAACATACCGTGTGGCTAAAAAAGTAAGATAGTAAATTATACGTAATAGATATTTATTATTATTAATAAATAAATAACTGTTTTACCTTTTAGTATAACACATACAATGAATATATTAAGAAAAGTGTGCTACTAAAATTATAGAATTGTTATACAATAGATTCGAGTACACTATAACAGAATTATTATACGCGGAACATCTCATCAATTAAAATTTGATTTTCTTTTGTACATGTGTCAACAACCTAGCATTTTGCTATGAAAGAGATAAAGATTTGCGTTCCCGTAAGAATAACACATTTTTTCACTGAAGGAATAACGAGAGGTCCAAAGCGAAGAAACAGGCAAGTTGTTACATTAGCACCTTCGCGTGAATCTCCTCTCGATTTTTTTTTCTTTCTCTCGTCTCTGCACCCCCGTCATCCAAGGGACGATCCTGATATAAAGGACGATTCAAATAGTGCGGCACAAAACATCACTTAGAGGAGCCCATCTCCCGTAACGCAAACATGCTAATGGAGCCTCCACTGACGCGCGGCAGCAGATCTATACATATACACATGACCTTCTTTTCGCACCTACATCAGAGCTCGCAGATACATCGATACGCGAGAGTCTTCTTTTTCTCATCCACCTTTTACCGTTGAGGGTAACCGCGTAGGAAGCCTCTTTGAAAATATATATTTGGTCCACATCTTGACGAGACGTTCCTGGAAAGGACACTTTTCTTCCTCTCTCTAAAAGATAATAACATCGAGCATTTCAAATTTATCAATTTCGATTTTAATTATAAATGATTAATTATAATAAGATGCTATATAATTCACGCTATGTTTCTAAGTAGTTAATTAGATGAGAAACATTTAAATTCTCTTTTTCTTTCTCTTAAATACGCAATTTGTCTGGAATGCTGATATAAATTCATTCCACATGAAGCGAGACAAAATTGGCACATTGCAAACGAATTTTATTGCAAACGTTGTAGAATATTTAGGTAACACGATGAGATCTTGGCTACATGAAAAAAATTACACGGTAAAAAACAGCACAGAAATTAATACACTCATAAAAGAACTTTGAAAAAAGAGTTAAAATGAAGTAAATTTTGGAAAAAAGGTTGAAATAAAACAAAAAGGTGACATTGCAAGCTAACGAATAAGGTAACTATTTTTTTTTTAATGAGATAACATCTAAAGTAATTTTCAATTATTTTCAAGTTTTGCAATATTTAAATAATTACATGCGTTATAACCATATACTTAATCTCTAATTACATTAAACTTTGGTACAACATACTAAACAAGAATATATATTTTTATTTTTAATATTTAGTCCAAAATTAATAAACGAGAAAAAATGATGTATTAACAGCATTAACAGAAATCTAATCGAAAATAATCTTGTTAATTCAATGACAGTACTGATAATAAAAATAATATTTTATTAAAACAAAATGTAGTATATTTATGCTTCCTTGATACTGTCATTGAATTAGCAAGAGTATTGTCAATTAAACTGCTATATCGGCTGTACCTATTATTAATACATCATTTTTGTTCATGTAGTTCAGAAAAAGCAATGATGAAATAATCCTAGATATTCACAATTATATAAAAGATAGAACTGTGTACTCTCTTGGTGAAAATTTCATATCGTAACCAAGATCGAAAAAGGTACATAACTACTCACACGGTCATCTATATATAACGCGCCTATGTTGGTCGGCATGTTTCTCCGCGCGCCAACCTCGTCGTAGATCAAAACGATGTACCAATTTCATGGGGGGGCGCAAGATCAGACAAAAAGGAAAAGAGGACGTCGCGTGTGTGTTTGAATTTAAATTTCGAATTTAAGACGTGACGTTCCCGCCCCTAGGGGAACCCCCAGGGACGGCCCTGGTCAGCCGTCGGATGCAGTTTTCGGTCTCGCTGTCCTTCAATTTTTTAACAGGATCGGCCGGAGACAGATCCCGCGGGACGTCGACGCGAAGACTTTCCCCGTGGCGCTTATATATATGTATATACATGTATATGTATCTGGGATAACGGCGACTCCATTCCCGAACTGTAAACTCGGAATAACCCTCCGTAAAGGTACATCGCCAGGTCGCCATTTTCGAGTTATTTACGGGTGAGCCACACGTATATTCTATCTATCGACGACGATCGGTGTGAAATAATCATGATGGAGTTAAGCCAAGCGTCTCAAATTTAAGTGATACAAATATCTTCGATGCAGACGTTTCTACGAAAATGATTATATTTTCGTCTCTTAAGATTTATCAACATTACTGCACTCAATCATAATTTCTGCTAAATTTTCGTAGTACTTATGAGATTATGCATATTAAAAGTAATTAATTTTCATCGTAAACAACAGAAATATTTAAGATGCAAGTTATATGAAAGTAGTGTTTACTTATTCACGATGTTATAATTTTATAAAAATTCAAGAGAATAATTTAGTGACAGTTTGTCTAAATATATTACACGCGATAACTTTTTTATGGCATTCTCTTAAATTCAAATAGGGTGTATAATCACAAGAACTCGAGTTATAAAATTATGTCTCCCGTGATAGTAAGTCTTTTTTTTTCTAGTAGTCGTAAATTACAATCTTGCTAAATGTATTTAGATATAACGCAGAAAGATTTAAAACTTCACATAACCCTCATCCTGACCGTTTTAACTGCTTTCGTCATTGCTCTCGATCAACAAATTATCGAAAATAGCGTTCTCCATTCAGGTAAAATAACATCGCTCGTGTCTCTTCATCTTCTACTAACATCTAAGTAGATGCCTCGTAAATCCTGATGCCTAGTGGCAAGTTCTGCGAGCCTTCTTTTACTCTCGTTCCGATCAGCCTGGCGGAAGGGTTTTCCCAAGGACGAGATCGTCCTTCCTCTCTCAGGATATCATCCCTCGCCTGGGGAGAAAAAACCGTTGTGAAAAAAAAAACGCAGCTATATGATCCCCGTTTGCGAAAGACATCGAGTAGTGTAGGGGAGGGAAAGGGGGTCGATCGAGATGGTAGTAAAAAAAAAAGTGGAGAACCGTCACCCCGGATATCGGAACTGACACTAAATCATTAATTTGGCCGGTCGGCTTTTTTCTGCAGGTAGACGAAACCCCTTTCCCCCGAGCAGGTATACCACCCCTTTTGTACATCCTCTCGGAGTATGCGAGAGGAAAAAAAAACGCCGCTACCCTCTACCCCGTTATGTCGCCCCTCCTTACGTCCGACCCCGGAAAAGAAAACACTCCGCACTGTCATATCGGGGACTAATATATTTTTGATCGATACCTACCGAGCTCGAAGAGAAAGAATCGTGGGTCCCGGCTTTCCCACGAGGCGGAAACGAACGGGTGACACGAGAAAAGTCGTTGTCCAAACAAACACACCCGTGGACGTATCCATCGCGCGTGACTTAAGAATTGCGCGACAGTTTCGCGCACTCACGGTGAAAATGGGTTGTGCAACGTGACAGAGGATTGCGATGCGAGTCTTTCGTGACTCGTGACTATGTCATATAGATGATATATTTTTATGAGAGAAAAGATTAAGTTAACTGAACCAGAAAAGTTGAATTAAAACATATTTATTTCCAAGCAGTAAGAAACAAAGTACAAAGATAAACTGTTAAAAATATCATGAAACTTAATGCATTATTTTTAAATTACACAGGTTGGATTTAATTTCATAACATTATATTTAATTGCATTACACTAAATTTAATATATTTTTGTAACTGTAAAGTATATTTGTATACATATACGTGAAATTTAATGCACATTCATTATATTTAAGACTACTGTAATTTAGTTTTCAGTTAAATCATTCATTACTTTTTAATTATCATATAACCACACGCTTCCGTTACATGTTATTTAAATTTATAATGAAATTTCTAACGACGTACATTCAAATAATATAGGAATAGGTTCTTTTAATATTTTATTGTTGATACGTTCTTTATATAAAGCATAAGTTTATATAGAGTTCCAGAACTGTCACTTTAATTCCAATTTTGAGATATTTTAAAATACTTTATATAGCATTGTACCCTACTTAGCTGACCAGAACAAATTTTATTTGTCATTTCCAAAATATCACGCTAAAGAATATTATCGGGAATATTGGAGCACACGTTCGTATTTTGGGGATCAGCAGTAGACTCTATTAAAGAGTCGAACGCGACTTAATATGCGACGTCACGAAGTCGGGGGGGGAGGAGAGTAGGCCCAACCTCTCTCTTGCTCTCGTCTCTGTACCCGCACAATGGACATCTAATTCGAGTGTCGGTTCTCGTCGCGGGAAAGACGGAAAATCGGGAAAATCGGCTTTTCGTCCAGATGAAACGCGAAAACCAAAATCCCCGATGTAATCCTTCCTTTCAGCCCGCGATTTTTTTTTGCTCTCGTTCACTCACCCCACACATATATGTGTATACTCTTTCTCTCTCTGCTGCTCTTTCTCCCTCTTTCACTCTTATTCTCTTTCATTTTACGCATCATCCAACCCTCAGAGCGTTCGCGTCGACTTCTGCACCCCGTCTGTCTCCGAAAGGTTGGTGCGCCCCAACCCGAAATTTTAAGGGTTAAAAAATTGCACTCGACTCGACAATACGTTACCAAAAAAAAAGAAGATGAGAAGAATGAGAGCGAATGAGAAGGATTGCATCCCAATAACATTGTAATACGTCTATCTCATTCTTACTTCCTGCATCCCTTTCCCCTGCCCCTACCATTTCTGTATCCATCACCTCTCACGGAAATAAATAACGAAATAAATGACAATCGTTCCGAAAACTGTTTTGGGTTTTGTAGCGCGACCATCCTTTTATCCCGGAGCGCTTTTTTTTACTCGCGTTCCCGTTTCTCGTTCTTCTTTCTAGCTCGGTCGGGGGAAAACGTGACTCCGACGACCACCCGGTTAGAAATTTATTAGATATTTACTGCGCTTCGGTTTTGCACGGCCGGAAGGGAAGATTGTCTCGTCCCGTTCCGTTCCGGCCGCGTAATTGCTGTCGTACGATATTTGTTTTGTCCTGCATTTCTTCTTTACTTATTACCACACAGTAGATTTAGCAGGCTAATTCATAATTTTATTCAACATCTTGCCAAATAAATTGAAATTAAAAAATTATAAGAGATGATAGATATGAGAAACAGAGATCATTAAAGCAATTCTTTTAGAAAATTATTTTTCAAATATAATGAGAATCTATATTCATATTTACGTTTTAAAATAAAATTAAAAATACGAAGTCGATAGAGATATTATTTATAAATTTAAGCTTTTAATATCGTAGTTGTTATTTTACACTGTCTTTCTCTAATGGCCACTTCTATTTCATGTTTTAATTATAATTTAATTTATTCTTTTCAAATTATCGGGATTATAAATTAACGACTAAATTAAAAAATTTAAACATTGCTTTAAATGGTTAAATCGTTGTCGATATCGAATGTTAAATGTAATTGACGATTTATACACTTGAAACGACTCCGCAAATTTAGCTAATGGCTGGAGAGTAGTAGTAGTTAATGTAATGGTGGTGACCGGAAACTCGCAGAATTCTATGAATAAGAAATGAAAATTAGCGTTTACTCCGTGTCTCGCTAGTCCGCTTTCTCTGCTCTTTTCCCGTTTCCCTTTCGCTCGTTCAACGGCCACGAAGTTAGTTCGTCGAGGGCGTCGTCGTCGGCGGGCAAAAAGAGAAATCAAAAGGTCGGAAAGAATTTAATATTAAAAAACTGTCATTCTGTGTCGATATGAAAATTCCAAGGATATCAGCTTCCTTTCTCCGACGTCTGTTTTCTTCACTCCTTCCTCCGCATTTGCTTCGCGTATATCGTGGTTCTCTTCGCCTTCTCCACCTCCATCTCCGCATCTTCATCTTTACGGCGGCAGACTCTCTACCGGGTGCTCTTATTGTTTGGCAAGACCCGCCGCCAACAGACAAATAAGGTTAAAAGATATTGATCTCGCGACAAGAGCTTGGGACGTGCTTGTTTGCCTCCGACATATTCCGACCAATGATATTTATTGTCTCATGTTGTAGCGTGGATTATGCAATAATTAAAGAATGCTACAGATATAAATCGATTGCGATAAATAGTTGTCACTAAAAATACAGTGTCCGAGACCTACAGAGAAATATTTTAAGAATAGATTTTACGATGTGTGATATATTAATTGTTGATTTTATCTCAATGAAAAATTTGTAGTTTGAGAATAATCGCAAAATTTATTCATGTCTTATAATATTTCTACTTGTAAAATGATCGAATTGCAAAAACTTTAATAATGAAAAACTTTCAAAATATTTTTATTTTTATAGTTCCCAAAAATGATTTTA
Source organism: Trachymyrmex cornetzi (assembly GCF_001594075.2). NCBI lineage: Eukaryota > Metazoa > Arthropoda > Insecta > Hymenoptera > Formicidae > Trachymyrmex > Trachymyrmex cornetzi. Next base: position 764,779 of record NW_017299892.1, on the reverse strand, counting down.
GTTGTCTCTTCACATAGTATATAGATTCATGATTCAAAATTACAAAACAAAATTGTTAGAAACGAATAAATATCTAATGGATGATATCATCACACGCGATATCGATTCTAACGCGAGCATTCGAGTCTGCCAGGAAACTTGTGACACATCGTAGGGACGACGTGCTCTTAGTATCACCCCTTTTTACTGGGAATTAGGAAATTTAAAATTGAGGGGTGCTCGCAATGCCCACCGGACTGAACTAACGCGAGAATTTATTGGCAATTTTTCTAAAAAGGCTTTAGATTTATTTCCAATTTGTGTATGTCTGGCGGAACATTCGTTTGACAGCGTAGAGCGTGCAAAAAAGAACGCCGAGTGCAAACATTTCGCACGACGAAGGATAATTGGATACAGAAAGACGAAGAAGTTTTGGAAAGTTCTAAAGTCAGGCTGGTCCATGAAGAAAGTAATAACTTTCGACACCATTGACCTTGGCGTATTTTAAACCAAACTATAACAGAAACTCGGTTAATAGGATTCGCAGGCTTTCAATTGAGTACGAACTTTGAAATTGTCTTTTTCATTTCACTTTCTATGTTGCGCTTTTAGAAAAAAATAATATCGATAAAATAAAAGGCATTATTGTGCTTTAACGAATGAAAGATTTTTATAAAGCTAACAGATACAGTATAAGGATGCCAAAATATTATGGAAATATATTGAGAAAAAAGTGTACTACATTTTAATAAATATTTGTTCAAATGGTATTAATTTAACATTTATTTACGGTAAATAAAAATTTATTAAATCAAGAAAAAGAATAGTTCAATCAAATTAATGATTTTTGTACCAAATAAATATATGTTTACATTTAATAAATATTCAGCTACGATTCAAACAAATACTTATTAAAATTTATTACATTTTTCTCTCAATGTATTATAAAAAAGTGCAATAACAATATTTTACAAGATAATTGTATTAAGCAATTTATGAAATTTAAGGAAGGTTTACTTTTATATTTATTAATACTGAAATGAGATCAAGAGATACATCTTTATTGACAACTCTCATTGAGATGTTTCGAAAATGGCCGGAAGTGGCGCGCGCGAAAAACACTGTCTCGCATGCTATTTACCGGAAAGCATGGTATTAACAGTTTAGGCACTTTAGAACTCAGCGGTGCGATATGCGCGAGTGCGACTTACCTGCGGAAGTACACCGACCAGCCGACGAAGTTTCGGCAGAACGAGCGAGCTGGAACTTAACTTAACTAGTTGAAGATCGTTCCTTATTGTTAGCCTTTCGTTGGACAACGGCAACTGCGACGGTAAACGTGTTAACTTTGCGATGCAACGCCACCGCGGATTAAATTCGAGATTTGTGATGAAATTGTGTCTCGCTCTAAGGAGATCGTTTAAGAAAATGCCATCAAAATGTAACTAAACGGCAAAAAAATAATATTGCTTAAAGTAATAGTAAGCGATAATAACTTTATAAACTCTTCGCTGGATGAAATGTTTTAATTATTGTAAGATAAATCTTTCCAATATGTATTAAATAGACGTCTGTGATAGTACAACCTAACAAATCAACTCTTGAATAAAAAGCAAGACTGAAACTCAAAGAGAAATAACAGCGACCCAACGACAAGAGATCGAAATTGGATATTGGCGGGCCGAGGGGAAAGATCGTGGTAAAAACTTGGAACTTTTTGCACGAAGGATCGTTAATCAGTCAAGTCGCGAGCCGCGGTGTATCTCTCGAGGTTTCGCGACCGCGGATAAAAAGCGTGGAAACGGGGTAAAAGCGGCGACCTCGGTCGAAAGATTCGAAGATCCTCTGGCGCTCGTCCGACCGTGGAAGAAAGCTAATGAGCGAAAGTAGATCGTCGCGCCGAGATTATAATTAAGCGAGAATAAGAGCACAACGGAGAGAATCGAGGACAAAAAAGATAGAGAAAAACCGTCGTTTTTAAGCCGAAGATCGTTAGTCAGGCATGTTGCGAATCAGAGTGCGGGCCAGGAGCTTCTCGTCGAGGACGCCGTTGAGAACGGGTGAGTTGTGGGTGGCCCTGAAGGGAGGGGGATGGATGAGCAGAGGTGGGTTGGTGGGTGGGTAGCTCTCTAATCGATCGTGGCTGTCCACCCTTATCAGGGGGTTGGGAGAGCCGGTATATAGCCGAGGTCGGTCGTGGGGGTTGCCGCGCTGCTGCTACTGCTGTACTTCTGGCTGCTTTGCATGGCCGGCAAAGCTCGCCATCCCTTCCTCCTACTTCCCCTGGCCGCGACCCTCGCCGAGCCGCCCTCTCTCCCTCGACCGAAAAACCAACCCTTAAAATAGGGGCCGCAGACCACGGCCATTGTTGCCAGATGCCCCGCGCATTTGCATTTTCCCGCAGATTCCGTGAAAAATGAAGCTGCCCGTCTTAGAGCGTCCCTTCAGTGAGATATCCTACGTGGTATTAGGACAAGCTCCTGAACTTTTTCCATCCCCTTTCTCCGGAGAACATTTCACGAAAGATCGTCTTATCCCATTTTCTGAGAAATTGTAACGAAATTATCTGTTATTCGCTTAAATCTTGAGGAACTTGGAATTTACATTTAAAAAACGAAAATTAAAATTATCATTTTTATTGAGACGAACACATGATACGTTTTTTCTTTCGAAAAATGATTCTATATTAGTGAAGCAACTTAGTATTAAAATTACAATTGGTCAAAGTTGCCACTAACCTAATCTCTCCGTGACCAATTTAATTAAATTAATTTTGTGAAATGTGTGATCATCATTAAACTTTTGAGATGCTCTTTGGAGATAAGAAATTGGATATGTCTTTTTTTATAAGTTAATCAATTTCGTTACTAAGGCAAATATACTAGTCGAATCTCCATCTGTATTTGAGAGGTCCGTTGTTTGAACGAGGCGCGCGAAATCCGTATTTACGTAAAGCCGACGCCACTCTATTGGTCCAAGACTTATACGCGGCTCGCAATACAAAGGACTAAGAACTTAGACACACACGAGAAATATGAAGTCAATCTGTTTTATTACGCTTGTTTGCTGCTTGTTGTTTATTCACTGCTGATCCGGTCATCGTAAAACGGATCGATGTGAACCGTAAGCATTAGAATATTAATTTTATTAAGAGTAATAATAACTTGACAGATTGTTTTATATAATACGACTACAAATCAACACTTAGAGCACGCTCTGCATATTTTATTTTGTAATTTTAAAGGTAATATTTTGAAACATTACTCTGGAAAAATATTAAATTTTAATAAATGCTTGCTTGAAGCATTTTTAAGTAAATATATATTTACTAAATATAATAATATATTTATTTGATACAAAACCAATAAAATTTAATTTAACTATAATATAATTTTTTATTGAGTAAATATTTATTTACTGTAAGTAAATGTTTATTTAGTATTATTCAAAGAAATATGCATTAAGAATTAATTTAGTGTAGAATTTTATTAAAACTTTTCTTATACCGTTGTGCCACTTATTTTTCACACATTACACAAATATTTCTTCTAAACATTCTTCTAATTTTTTTTCATCGGAAAAGCTTCCGTATAAGTATATCAAAACAGATCGGTCGCTCCATTTATTGACCCAGAAAAATATCAGCCGAACCTTATCGTGCGGTTCGATACGCGTTTCTCGGGGTGATCGTAATGGGAATCGCTTCGTGGCAAGGAGCGAGTTTTTCCGGGAGGTGTAACCGGTGATAGATTCTCGCGTCGGGAAAATTTAATGGAAAAATCCGAGGTGTCAGACACAGACGCGCCGGCGATACGTCAGGCCATTCACGGCTCAAGCCTTCGCGCTTTCCTTTTCGCGGCGAGGCGTGGTGAGGCAAGGAGAGCCAGGCCGGGCGTGAGATGTACGCCGGAAGTAACATTCGTCTACCGACGAACAATCGCTGCCGCGCGTATGCCACGCGTATGTCGTTCTCTACGTGGTTTTCAAGAATCCGGCACACTTCCCTGGCGTGGCGGATCCGTCGAGCAAGCCGAGCCGAAATATTCCGCGCATTGTATATGTACACACACCGTCGCGTCGGTCCGTATACCCCGTGCGATGCACCGTGTAAATCCCCGCTGACGGAACGGCGTAAAAGAATTAAATCGACTCCTTAAAGTAATCGATCGACCGACCGACCGACTCGCTCATGTAATCTGTCAGGCAAACGAATTCGGCGCGTACATATTTCCGTCAGCTCAATTCAATCGATGCGACGTGCTGTCTGCGCTGAAAGCATCATCAAGGATTTATAATCGGGTCACACCAACCCGCGTTCCTGAATTATCTCATACGGGTCACTTAATTGTGCGAATCGGACGGCTGATAAATAACCGCGGTCACGACAAAAATTCAATATTGAATGCAAATGATTCGTTTGAATGATGTTAGGAAGCTTATCAATTCTTTTGAATCTCGACTGGAGCATATGTGTACGCGCGGTTTCTCTTCGGTAGAATTTCTAAGTTTATCAAGTGTAAAACGGCCGTGTTGGACGGAATACAGTACTGTAGGGGTAACTAAACTGGCAGTACCGACATCTGCCGATGGCTTCTGACCAAACTAGACACGTCTGAGGACTTCCTGAATAGTCGGTAACATAGACTAGTTCCTAGATCTAGTTTCTATTTGAGGGGGGACCCTTGGGTAGGGCTGTCTAAAGTTTGGGTCTCCCTCTGCTTGAAAAGGGACGTTTGATCTAGGGGTGCTAAAGGGGCAACTTGGGATAAAATAACTTGGGTGAAAAGTAACATAAATCTCTTATTGACAGTTTCTTCAATTTTAATACAATTTTTTTATTATTTCTATTACAAAATCTATAAATATTGAAGATTATAGAGGTTTTTTTATTAAAGAATAACAACCGAAGTAATGAACTGTTATAATTTAATCTTACTAAATACGTGTTATGTATTTATACTTATGTATCAAACGGTATATTAATTATATTGTACAGACATTGCTCTAAGAGAGCAACTTATTTTTTTTTAAATTACACTTATAAAATATACAGCCATAAAATAATTGATCTTAGATTGAGAAAATTTTAAAATTAATGGGAATTAATTTTGAAATATTCTATTAATAATCTATTATTTGAAGAAGAACGGTGTTTCTTGCAAAATTATTCTTGAAGTCGCAGATTTTTATTTGAGAAGATATTAACATCTCTCCGTTCATTTATATTTAACTTAGAATTTAATTTTTTTTTAATAAAATTATATAAATTTTCGATTGATGAATCTAAAAACTATCATCTCAAAAGACGTTGTTAGTTAATTTTTAATTCTTGTATTCTTTTATTAGTGACTATTTTTAAAAAATATAACTTTTTCAATTAATATTTCAAACAGATATATTTTTCATTGTATTGAACATGTCTGTATATATATATATATATATATAATATTCTTACTTAAATAGAGCAATTTTTCAATTAATTATTTTATATACTATATATTTGTTAACTGTTTATTTCTGAAATATTTTTGATTTCTAAATTGTAATTTTAAATTATAAGTTTGTAAAAACAAAAATTTGTGCAAGAAATCAGAAAATGCATCTATAGAAATTATTTTCTTCCAAAAATTATACTTTTTCATTCCGTATTCGAGTTATGTTTACGAAAGTTGGCGAACATTATGCCGAAGAGTTCGAGATCGTAGCTTTGTGGATAGCAGACTGACTGCCGAAGGCACACTGGATTAATTTGACAAATTGAGCCGGTTCTTCCATCGAGTCCGATAATTCGGTGACTACCTATACTAACGATATATCTGTAAGGTTGTATCCACCCTGCAATTCGTCCGCGTCCCTCGCGAGTCAGCGGTATCCGTACCTGGAAGTCTCCGAGCTGGTTAAAGGAATTCCAGGTTCCTGGGCTGCATAGCTAGTTCCCTAATCGAATTAGAGGAGTCAGGATATTGCGTGCTGCTACGGCACCCTCAATTGTTTTAAGTCGACATCTCCGCCGAACTGTTTCCGTGTACCGCTCTCTGTCTCCCTCTCTTTCTCCTCCGGACATCGAATTTGAACTAAACTATCTGCCAACCGGAATATCAAATTATCAACCTATCAAAAAAGTTCCCGCCTACAAGACGGGTTCCTCCTCTCGATCTTCGATCGGAAATCAGGTTTATTGTAATTAAATATTTAGTGTTCTCTTTCAAATATAAGTAACAAATTGTAACATATTCAAAAGACATATATAGAATTTTAAAAAATTGAATTCTTAACAAAGCCCATATGAGTCTCGATTAGTGTTGTAAATTTTTGTGTAACACACACACACACACACACACACACACACACACACACACACACACACATAAATAAATAATCTTTTTAAATACATAAATATAAATAAAATCGAAAACTTATTTTGTATTTTTGTTATGTGAAAATTTTGTTTTATTTATGTTAATCTAGAAAAAGAATTTTTTCTTTGGATTATTACTTAACAATTAAAATTGTTATTTAGAAAATTAAAATCTTCCTATTTTTTATTTATTGATCAAAATTTTAATTTATGTTGCATTTCTATCCTATATTTTATTTCATATGAGTTTTTAATCCCTTCGATTTTGTATTTTTGTTATGCAAAAATTTTATTTTATTTATGTAAGTTTAGACAAATTTTGATCAATAAATAAAATCTTCCCATTTTATTTGTTGATCACAATTTTCATTTATATTACATTTCTATCCTACATTTTATTTCATATGCGTTTTTAATCTCTTCTATTGCTAATTTAGAAAAGTTTTTATTTTATTTACTTATTTATTTATGTCTTATAAATTATTTCTAATCGTAAAATTGTACAAAGCTTATATATGTGTGTATATATATATATATATATATATATATTGAATTATTGACTTACGATACCAATAAACAGCTATGTAGCACTTGTACATTATCATAACTGATAATCATTTGTCAAACAACCATTCACGAAGAGCGTATCCATCGCTTATTAGAGAAAATGACTCCGCATGCTCCGCCACCGATGGGTAAGGGCCGCCCTTAACTTTCACTAACGACCGAAGTTTTTCGGTGTCCAAGCACCGTAGAGACTCCCGGTATCATAAATTCAAAATGGCGGTTTCTCCGGGGGTGAAAACAAAAGCCACTCGGCTCGTGTTCGAAGGCTTCGCGGAGTCCGGGTAGGTGGGCAACCCTTCTGAATTCTCCCTTACGAGGAAGCCTAGGGGGTGGGGTGGTTGGAGGGAAGAAGCGGCGAGGCTTTTCGAAGGGTCGAGCCACTGAAAATGGCGGACCCAATTAAGTGAGTCTGGACTAGCGTGATGTACGCGCGTCATGGAAACCGTAAGAGGCGGAAAGAAGAAGACGAAGGACCGCGTCTGAGTCCTTTCAAAGGGACGCATATAGGAATTCGTATACTACTCACCCTTTCTTCTCTATCAAGAATCCCTGCGTTTAGATCTCGTTAATCTTTTTCATCCTGCTTGAAGACAGAATTGGTGGATTATTAAGAGAATTACAAATAGTTAAAATTTATCCTGCTTGAAGACAGAATTGGTGGATTATTAAGAGAATTACAAATAGTTAAAATTAACTAAGTTTATATTTCATACAATAAAAATGTTATTTTAGATTGTAGGTACATATAAGAACACAACCAATAAGAACTAGAAATTTAATGGCTATATAACGGTCGAAGCTGGATCTTTAATACTTAAATAATTCAATGTGAATTTTATATATATATGTGTATATATATATATATACTATATATGTACATGCATAGCCGGTGCGAAGTTGGCACCCCATTTTGAAAAAATCGATATTTTATACACAGTTCACCCACAACAGTTTTACAGTTCCTGCTAAGTTTTAACAATAGTTCCGCTGATTTAACTAAAAAAAAATTTTATAAATAGGGTGCCAACTTCGCGTGGCACCCCAAGTACCGCAAAAATTAATTTTTATCACGAAATTCTAAAGTTCTCGAAGAGTTCTACAGTTCCTGATAGGTTTCAGCGACAGTTGCGGCCTCTAAATATTTTTAAACAATTTTTTAAAGTGAGAGCCAGCACCCCACCGCAAGAGTAAAGTACCGTGTAACGGTCAGTTCTCGCCGACTTTTTGCTATTTTACTACAGTTCTACAATAGTTCTAACGCTTTCTGTATGTTTTGCACAGAGTTCTGGCCTCTACGTATTTTTAAACAATTTTTTAATGTCGGAGCCAGCACCCCACTACAAGAGTAAAGTACCACGTAACAGCCAGTTTGCGCGGACTTTTTGCTATTTTCCTACAGTTCTACAATAGTTCTAACGCTTTCTGTTTTTACACAAAATTCTGACCTACAGAAAGCGTTAGAACTATTAGAATTGTAGGAAAATAGCAAAACGTCCGCAGGAACTGGCTGTTACGTGGTACTTTACTCTTGTAGTGGGGTGCTGGCTCTGACATTAAAAAATTGTTTAAAAATATGTAGAGGCCAGGACTCTGTGCAAAACCTACAGAAAGCGTTAGAACTATTGTAGGACTGTAGTAAAATAGCAAAAAGTCCGCGGGAACTGGCTGTTACGCGG
>NW_017299892.1:729454-756006 GCF_001594075.2 Trachymyrmex cornetzi | reverse complement strand
TTTTTTTTTTAGCTAAATCAGCGGAACTATTGCTGAAACTTAGCAGGAACTGTAGAACTATTGTGGGTGCAAACGGAACTGTGTATAAAATATCGATTTTTTTTAAATGGGGTGCCAGCTTCACACCGGCACATGGCATATACGTATACATTGGTTTTCCGGAATTATAAACGCAATTAAACTACTGTAATAATATCACAAATTAAATTAAGTTGACAAGCAATTTTTAATAATTTAATGCTGAATCGGGCATCTATTAAATTTAATGACTTTATTTAATGACTTAAATTTAATAGAATTTAAAACTTCCCATAGTGTGTATTTTACAATCAAGTTAAATCAATGTTGAAGATAAAGTATCGATTTTGAAAAATTAAAATAAAAATTAACGCATGCTTGAGAAGGAAGTTACTTGTGTTACTTTATGTAAATGTGGCTAGATCTTTTGATATGGCTCCTCCATCGAAAATTTGTAGCTGAGATCGAAAGATTGCGGTTCGTATATAATAATTCACATTGAATTATTTAAGCATCAAAGACCGTTAAAGGCATTTATTTCTAGTTAATATTTAATATTTGATTTAAAAGTAGATTTTGAGGAAGATACTATATACAGATACACACACATGAATAATATATATAATCTAATACATTTGATTGTTTTTAAATAGCATAATTTTTGCGGGAATTTATGTAATGTACAATTATTTTGTATTACCGTATAAGCATTCAGAATCGAGAGAATTAAAAATCCTTATCTATATTTTATATTTATTATTTAATTTCTTGAAGCAGATAAATGATAACTGATGTTGTTACACGTGGTAGTTATATGAATTTAATTAGATAGTCAATTTATGTATATTATTCTGCGATACCGGCTACCGTAGGGTTATGGCCATTTTTCTCTGAACGAAACACGTTTGGTCCAGAACTGGATGGGCGAGATGCTCACAGATTAACCCATGATCTTTGATCTCACCTGACCGGATGCTGGACCTCCTCTTATTCCATATACGGAACAGGTGTCCTACTTGTATCTTATTTAAGATACGTTTCTGCCGTGTGAAACCGTTATAAAATGTTAAGCTTTAATAAAAATTTATTGTAGGATACATTGCTATTAAATAAATTTTAAAGACTTTCTCCAAATTTTAACAAAAGCATTTATATTACATTTTCTCATTGTATTTTAACATTCGTTTGATGATTTCTGCGATTAAAATTTTAATTAATATTATGTTGAGAACCTGCGATTAGAAAGATAAGGTTTTGAATTCGAAAAAAATTCTTAAGCACAAATATAATCTTTCTAAAAACATAATGTTATATTATATTATATGTATAAAACTTTTACGCAAATTTTAGCAGCAAATATTACTTCGTTGAACTAAGGGAAATTTTAATTCCATCATTAATTAAGCTATGCACTTCACCGCGACGGGCCCTGAGGAACTCGCGTCGTTAATCTTACGAATAACGCTTGACGCCGCGGGTGATCATTAATAAAGACGCTTCCGATACAAGATCCGTGTTTAACAAAGTTGCACATTTTCCGCGTACATCGGTATCTCGATCGCGTCTGCCAACCGCGATCGATAGAGCTCGTAGACTCGCGACTTGCAACAGTCCCGAAGAAAAGCCCCGTGCGGATCATTATTTCTTTGGATCGTCTCCAAATCTCGCACTACGGCGTATATATCCTTGTCTTGGCAGATTCGAGACTTCCTCAGGAGTAAGTTGCGAAAGGTTGCGAGAAGGGCAGAAGATTTCCACGGGCGATTCTCGCGTACCTCCGCGATCTTTCACATTATTTTCTACTTGAGACATGCGACATAAAAGGAGACAAAGCAGGCGGATTCAGGATCAAGAGGTGGAAGGCCCAAGGGAAGATAAGGGTCCGCGACGGAGATGGTTAAAGAAGGACTCGCGGGGGAGTTCTGATCCTCGCGAAAGATCGCGGGTCTCAAAGGCGAACGATGGCGCTGCTTCTTTGAAACGGTATTAGCTGAGCGATTCCATCGAATTTGCGTTCTCTACGACCTCGAGAGTTCGATCACGAAATACGATATCTTGTATATTTGTAGAAGTAATAACGGGCGTAGAGGGCGAGATGGCCTCTCCTCGGAGGGATACCAAGGGTGGGCGGCTCTCCCCGGGGGTGGTGGGTCGTCGCGAAGGTGAAGAGGCGAAGGAGGTGGAGGGTAGCTTGGCGACACTCAAGTCTTCTCTCTTCTCTCTCTCTCTCTCGCTCTCTATCTTTCTCTCTCTTGCTTTCTCTCCACCTTGCTCTCGGAGTTGTACAAGGGTCCATCTCATAGCAACGCCCACGGAAACTCGAATCGATACGACGCACTGTTCTGGAAATTTGCCGGATTTTCGCGTTCGTTTTCGAATTTCGCAGTGAGCGCCTTCGTCTTTGACATTCCACGAGAAGGGTCAGCGCGACACGGCACGTTCGCGTCGCGCCGTCGCGCCGCGGGAATTTTCGCGCCTGAGAATTGAGGCTTTGCTCACGCGGCACTGTTTCATACGCGAATCGATAGCAAGCGATACTACAATTTGCAAGTAGATGAAAATCAAATGGAAACTCAAAGTTCCGATCAAAACGCAAATAAAAATTGCAACATGCTTCAATATGCATCTAATATAATAATAATTATTTATATTATTATTTACTTCCTCGAAACATAAAATGTTTTTCACATCTTGATCAGTATTCAACGAACAATTATTTATTAGTTGTAAATTTCTGAAGATCGTAGGAAATGAATAACAAGTAGAACGCAAAGAATAATGGAATACAGAAAAAGGAAGGATATTTGGATCTCTGTATTGTCGTTGATAAAGATGCATCGATCCGAGTTCTTGAAAGAAGAAACGCACGAACCCTCGTAACGCGTACGAGTCCATATACAGAGTCTGCATCTTTCTGCGCTTCGATTACTATCCTCCTTTACGAGACGCAGTATCCAGAGAGGTGACTCGTTTTTCCTTCTTACCGACGTGCTGTGTGGGCGCGAAAGGCCGACAGAGACCGAATCGAGATGAAAATCGCAACCCCTGTATTCCTCCCTCCTTATATCGATACGCTGAAAATCGGTATACGTATATTCGCAGCTTATATATTCTCGGGATTATATCGCCATTACACTGTACAAGATGTAGCAAACTGTTTGACATAATATAACGTTAATGTTATAAAGAAATAATATCATTGATGAATTTATATATATATATTTAATCGTTACAATTGATCTTGTCACTCTTAGTGGAAAATTGTTATTCATCCAATTATTACTGCAATTATTTCTGTCAATCAATGAGGAAATTAATTTATGCCGTTTTAATGAAGCATATTAATTGTTATTTGTAAGTATCGCAATTTTTTAAAGTGAATTATTCTTTTTAATTTGTACACAAGGTAGAAACGGTATTTCGCGACTTTGTCTAGGTATCGGACTTGGATCTAAAAATGGCATGGTTAAAATGCAAGAGGAATTTCTTTTCGTTTTTATCGGCGTGTCCAGTCAGGCGTCTTGTCATGCATGGCCGATATTGATATGTGCACGCGTGTATTCGAGAGCAAGCCGTCGACGAAGAAACGTCGATCCCTTCCCCTCCTTCGTGAGAGCATGTTCCTCTTTCTCATCTCTTCGTCTCGGATTCGTTTTCAGGGCGGAAGTTCGTGCACGAGAAATCCGGAAAATTGGACGGAGCGTCTACTGTTGCCGACAAGCATTCTTCAAATGAACGATCAGCTGGAATCCCATAAATCGGTCGAGTCGATAGTTGTAAGAGCGATGTAAAACATTTCGAGTGGTTCGCGACGACACGTGCTTTTATTAAGGGAACGTCTTGCGATCTCCATTATTAAAGTAATCTTGCAAGATGTATACTGAGAAACCAGAGAACAGAATTGTTTTATTCTGTCTAAATCTAGAACGTGTATAGTTCCAGATTGTGGAACATAAATCATATTATGATGAGGCTTACAATTAAATGAAAGATGTTGAACACGCGTGCGTATTTACGATTAAAAGAATTAATTTTATTTTTGCGAAATTTATCAATTGTTATAATAAATACTATAATTGTTTTCCCTTGTTTATATATATATTGATTCGAACAGAATCAAACTGCTCTGATATGAAAAAGATAATATGATGTTTATCTTAATACGTTTTTATTGCCACATGAAGTGATATCTATGAAATACTTATGCGAACGTAAATATCATTATTATTAGATATATAATATTGAATGCTAATGATATAGAATAGCGAAGACTCGAGCAAATTGATCACCACTGTCGTAAATTTGTCTACACGGGCGATTGTGGTCAATCTGCACAGGGTGTTCCAGACTACCGGTTGATCCAGTTTCATTCCGGTTTCTTCGGTGAACTTCACCCCGGGAACGAGGCGAGCGCTGTCAACACAGAGGCGCGCGCACGGAATGACAAATGCTGCGCCGACCACCAATGTTGCTGCACAACAAATTATATCCAGGGCGATAAAATCTATCCTCGGACTTAGATAAATAGTGCTCGAAGGCGACACGTCGTTTATAAGTCCGTGACAGAACCGTTTCGTCGTTTATTCTTTATCCAGAATTTTTTGTATACGCCGTCGTATAAAACTCTGAACGCGATCCAAATATAAGTAAATTCACTGCATCTAATATTTTTCTTTCTCCTTTTATGTTACAGAAAACGACCGATGAATGTATGGCCAATTTCATCAAAAAGAAGAAATTTTCTTCTCGATCAAGATATCCGAAGTCATTCGAGACTTAATTAATTACGATCTGTGGAGAATAGCCGATCAATTCGAAATTTTTGCTCGATCGCAGTAATCAATGATAATTGTAAATACTACACAATTCTCGCACAAATCTCAAATCCCAGAGAATTGCGAGATAAATAAAGGAACAAGAGAACGCTCCACCCAGGAATCGTTCGGCCCTATCCTGCGCTCCCGTGTTTCTCCGTCCTACCTTCTGCTTCCTCGGACATTAATTTCATGCAGCTAGCTGCAGGTGCGCCGTCAGGTAAGTACGTGCGATATTATTGGCCGACGTCGGGCAGACGCGAAGCTCGAGCTGTTGCGACTCGGCACGATCCCTATTAACCGTCCCATAAACAGATAATCGTGAATTTCCCGCCGATACCGTTCGCCCAATCAGATAAGACGGAACGTGGAGATACGAAATTATTGTCCTCGCATTTCTCGGCTCGTATAACGCCGGGATGTTACAGTATAAGTGTTAATTAAGGGCAAATGGCGATTAACGAAATATCTAGATAGAAAGTTGTATGTTATGGCTCTTATACTGAAAAATAATTAATTTTGAGGAAATAACTGTTTTCGAAAATGTAAATTTATTGTTCTCAGAGTTAACGAACTTTGTTATGCTATAACTTTGGAATAATATTATCGAAAACAAAACATATTAATGAAGCGCAAAAATAATATTAAAAAGGAAGCATGAGCAACTAAACAATCAAATAAATTTACTATAGAAAAGAATAAATTTCAGGACACATGCACACACATAATACTTGCAATTTATATAAAAAAAACTTACATTAGCGTGTCGAGAGAATTTCCATTTCATTAACACAAGTTTTCCCTTTTGTTAATATTTATGCAAAGATACAGAAAACACGCAGTTTCATATTTACATAACAATTCGCACTGCATAATGCTGTCATGTCAAAGCCGGTATCTATAAAAACGTCGCTCGTGAATTCACGTTGACTCGGTGTCAGAGTTGAAAGGTAAATGAAGGATTTTCGCGCGTCTCGCTGCCATTATTTGGCAACGCGGCTACGTCTCTGTTTGTTCTGCGAAGTGTGGAACGGAGTCGCGAGGGCTAGAAAGAGGAGTACTCCGTTAATCATTATCCTGGGGTATGTCGAGAGGGCGAAGGAAGCCTCCTTTGAGGCCGGACCACGGCTGCTCTGCCCGGAATTCCAGGGACTCGGATTACAATTTGGCGAGTCCAGGGCAAGGGGAGAGTAAAATGGCCGCCGGCGGTAGGGTAGTTTTGCTCGCCGTAGGGTGGCTACGAGGGTGGCTAACTGGGTGGTCGACGAGTAGCGGTAGAAGAGAAGATGGGAAGGGGGTAGGGTGGTGGTGCAGGAGATGTAGAAGGAAGAGGAGGAGGAGGAGGAGGAGGAGGTGGAGGTAGCGGTAGCGGTAGGTAAAGGGGACGCGGTGGTGGCTGAGCGTCGGGGCAGCGGGGGACCGACGCTAGCCACAACCCCTTAAGGGTCGAACGAACCCTTGCACCACTACACAGAGTCCAAGAACCTCGACTCTCTCTCTTTCTCACTTACTCTCTATTTCTCTCTCTCCCGGTTATTCTCTCTCCTTCCGTTCGCATTTGCCACTACACACTGTCTCTCCGTCGCGCTTTCCACGCTCGCTCTGACTCTCGATTTGTCTCGCTCTCGTCCTCCTCTGTCCCGTCACCTCACCCCCTAGTCGCCCTCCCTGCCCTGGCGCTGAACAACCTTTATATCCACAGCCGCTATACCCACTACTACGAGTACCAAGTACGTACGTACTACCTAGCTTGCGTTATTCTCGCGTACGAGGGAGGGAAACGATCGAGAGAGTAAGGGAGAGAGAGAGAGAGAAACGGAGGAACATAACACACAAGGGTGAGTGAGCAGAACGAACAGAGAGAGAGGAGGGGGGGAGGGAGGGAGAGAGACAAACGTGATGCCGTGAGAAAGTAAAGGCGAGACAAAGAGAACGAACATTTGAGGGAAACGGAGATACCGCGACAGCGACGAGAAGCGAGGAGAAGAGAAAGATAGAAGTTGAAAGGGGTAAGCGAGAGCGAGATGGGTTGAGCGAATGGGCGCTAGGGGCAAGGGTGGAATTTTAGAGCCGGGACCAGCCTTAAAATACACGCCGCGCGAAATGCCGGGCGTGAATTAGAGCTCCTGCGTATACACGCTTTCTCTTTGCCGGCGTGGCGAAGCGAAGCGATGCGAGGCGAAGTGAACAACGAACGAACGGACGGACGTACGTACGTACCTTCAGAATTTTCGCAAGCCGCAAAGCAACACCCGTTATTTCTCTCAGTGCATTCGCACCGGCCCAAACGAGCTGAATTTCGACCATCGTGTTTATGACAATAAACGACATGACGTTCATCATAATTAAATGTTAAACTTGATGTCGTTGAGCTCAACCTTTAATCCTTTGATACACAATTCTGTTTTCATCTTATGTAAAAGTTGCATATAAATTCATCTCTTGAGTCGCGCGATGCTTTTTTATATGGTGTTTTATTCGATCAAAAGTTTTTTAGTCGGAACAACGTAACGTAATTTGAAACAACAGAAAATCTTTATATTATTCACATGGTGCAATTTATTCAGTGTATAAAACTATTAATAGATCAAAAAATAAATGTCTAAAATTATAAAATTTTTGCGATATGCTAAGCTGCATTATATAATTAAATACATTTTGTTAGTTGATTATGAAAGTAATGAAACTGCGATTTTGAATTTCATTGCTCACCGCGAATAAATAGCTGTCTAGAATCGTGCTCGAAAATAAACGATAGAGAAAGCAGGACACCCAAAAGACGTAAGTCAGTTGGACGTGAGAAGTTTCACGATGTTAAGATCTTTTACCCAGGCAAAGGACTTGCAAGTGGAGATACAATCAGGATGCCGCGAATAACATAGATGCAAATAGTAGTTAAATTTAAATTCGAGAGGAAAATAAAATTTTTTCTGTGGTTTTCACTAAACATCTTGTTTAGTACATCGAGTTTCTAAATATTCCGTTGCGTTCGTTCTGTAAAATGTATTATATTTTTCTCAGTGAAGATATAGACGGCACCTAACCGTCAGGAGGATGTCGCTCTACAGCAGCATAAAAAAAAGAAAACCATCAAAGGCAACGAGACGAATATATTACGGTGAAAATCAAGAATGTTCTGAATTTTAACACGCTCCGAGAACATAAGACCAACATATCGAGATTTAACTGGAATATGGGTTAAATCAAAATTACAATAATCGTCGGCGAATTATTTCTATAGAAATAACACGGATAAGATACCGATAGCAATTATAGTATAATATGAATGTTTAAGTGAATCAATTAAGTGTCTTGTGGTAGTTAATCTGTTGCAAAAATAATATCGCCATAAATCTCTTAGAGTGACGTACATAGTATAATTAATTTATATGTACTAAATGATAAAAGATAGCGAGTTTATAATAATTATTGATTAACTTTACGAATCTTACTAAATTTTTTCAGTGATTAGCTATCCGATGCGAATAATTTTTAAATGGTTGGCATTTTATTATGCATCTTGATAAGTACGTACTTAAATCAAAATAGTAGAATAAATAATGTTGAGAAAGGTTGAGCGTTATATCGGTAAAGTTCCGACGGGCGAAACTTTTATTTATGGATGCGGCTGGGAGGGCTTGTCAAGCGTTTCGTTACCGGTAAGTTTAACCGCGGCTAATTTCGTATAATAATTGCACCTTATAAAGGAGATTTTGAATCTAATATCCTCGGTGTTCATCTCGTATTTATCGCCGTTCCCCGAGAGATGGACAAGTCCACTTTTGGTATCACAGTGGAATCTAAATTTGAACACGACGCGAATTAACGCTTTTGATAATCGATAAATATAAGAGTCACACAGTTACGTATAATATAATGAAATATAATTACATATATTTTCTTTATAATATTAATTTAAAGATTTTCTCTATTATAATTTTATGAAGCAAATCATACTTATTATCAAGTTACGCGGCTGTAACGAAATTACTATTGAAAATTATATTGATAGTTCAAGTGGTACTATTAAATTTTCCACAAGAACAGTAGTAATAAAATTTCCAATATAGTCGCTTTAATACTTTCAACGGCACTTGAACCAAGACGTACAATTGCAGTTTAATAGCTTCTAGTCTTTCAATAATAAGTAATGGTTCTTTACCTGACTTGAGAATTTCAAAGAATGAACGTGGCAAACTGTATATCAGCCGCAACGTATACGCACTTTTCTCGTAAGTGAAAGCAACTCTTTCGCTCATATGAATTTTGCACATTGTAAATAACATGTATTTACATTGTCCTCAACTATACCCTCCGGCTTCGCCACGCGCATGCCAATATTAACATACGCGAGTAAACAAGGAACAATCCTCTGACAAGACTGATATTTTTCCGTCGCATGTCACCGCGTCACACCGACAACGGCAACGATGACGACTACGCGCGCGGATTTAACTAATAAGAGCAATTAATGCCGGAGGTAGTAGCTAGAGGGTGGTTTGTCCGCCATGGCATGTCTCTCTTGCCTGGCGGTCGCCTCGGTCAATACCCACCGGACAAGATGGCCGACGCCCACTCCAACACAAACTCGGAGTTACATACATTTATGTACTCAAATGTATAACCCACCACCGCCCCTCCCCCCTCCGGACGGAGTTGCCTTTCTCCTTCCGCCGGCTTCAACCCTCCTCGGTCTCGCCAGCCACTCGGCTACACGGACACCGAACTTCATCATTATTATCTCGCCGGCCTGGTATACCTACCTTCCTACCGCCGAGTCTGAATTTTGCAAAAGCCACGCGGCACTCGCGTCTTTAACGGTAATATTGAAACGAAAATTTGGGAGAATTTTGGTTAACGATTTAATTTATGTACATTGCAACTAATTACGCTCATACTTTTAAGGTAAAGTGTGATTTAATTTCGTCTTTGTTATGGACGATGTTTAAGTTTTTATTTGTCACTTTTTAACGTTATGTACAATTCGCGAAAAAATTCGTGACTTTGCTGTCACTCGCTTTATTTATACTGTCACTTACTATATTTGATTGTATAATGGATTTAAGTTTTAGCGCCACTATATAAAACCGACAACTTATTTTTCTCGCTTTTTATAATGATTCAAACATTATAGAATTTAAAAATCATTTATTACTTAATATTTTAATTTATTGCATTTAATGTCATTTTCTTATTGCAATTATATTAATTTTATTGCAGTAATTATGTTTTCCAAATTTAGTTGTAGCCAGTGGGAGTTAATGTCAGGTTGCTGTCAATTAATATAAGATGCTACTTCATTATTGATAATATACATAGTAATTGCATTTAAGTGTAGACATATATATTAAAGACATATATTTCTATAATATTAATTCCGCATAGAGGAGAAGATATAGATTTCTAATACGCCAGAACTCAGAACTCATAAAACAATTAGTTTTAATAAGATATTATTCCCGAAAAAAATTAGGTACATAATTTTACAATAAATAATTATTGAATATTAAATAGTAAATTCGCATTTACAATATATGTATTTGAGATCTATCATGTGAATCTTTAGAGAAATCTCAAAAAAGTGAGATACAATTTGTACGATATGTAGTGTAATTTCGTCTCACCTTTCTTCGATAAGCATCTTTTTTTAATCACGTATAGCCTAAAGTGCAGATTTTTCTCAAACTGGACGCGGTGTTAGCTCTCGTTAGAGCATGTACGCGCAAATGAATCGTCCGAATAGGTACGTCGTACAGAACCTCGATTGGTCAGTGCAGAGGGGTGGCCAACCCACGCGTCCGATTGGTCAAATCCACCCTTCTCTCAGACGAATGCTGACCCTTCGGGGGTGGGTTCTGTCGCCGGGAAATATTGCTGATCCGTACCTTAACAGGATGCACGCTCGCGGGAATTGAATTATATAGCTCTCTCTTTCCTCTCTCTGCCTCTTTTTCTGTGCGATAAAATAAAGAAAATAACACCACACAGTATGTTGCGTCGTATAAAAATACTTATCCGAGCAAATCGTGCATTACACTCATAAACCGTGTAAACGGCGCGCCGCGAGGACTTTAGCGCGCAGTTTTTGCATTTAGTCAGTAGATACATTGTTGAATGTTGCGTTGGACAAAATGTAAAACTGATCGAGAAGATCTAGATAATTACAGCAACGGAGTATAGGCGATATCGTAAAATAAATTCAATACTATCAATTTGATTTGAATGGGAATAATAGCAATTATTACTGTATTATCCCGTGTTCACGACGATCAAATTTTTCCTACCGTGAGCGCGTCCAGGAATATCCGAGTGTAATGGATCTAGGAATTTAATCCGTTCAATTCAGGAAGAGAGCCGGCGAGATCGGGAATCCTGCTCGACAATACTTCCCCGCCGGTTCTTTATCGGGAAACCGAGTGGGACAGAGTCGCGAGCGGAGTATCGGCCGTAATGAGATTGAAATTAATTCGACATCGCGGTGCCGAGACACGACGAGATGTTCAACGATAAGATAATTCGACAAATTTGCTCGAGTAACTCCGCGAGATCTCACGGAGGTCTCGCGAGATAAAACGACTTCTCGCTCTCTTTGCTTCTTTTTTCTCTCCCCCATTCCCGCCCACCACCTAGTCGGCGGGCGAATATACACGAAGCACACAACCTCTTTAAACGGAAGACGAATGATCATTACTTAATCTTTTGACCGAGGACGAGGCGTCGCCGTCGCCGTTGGAGTATCCTGGCTAATCCAGCGCAATTGTTTTCGTCCATGTTGACTGCTTATCTGGCTTAACAGCCGACTAATTCCGCGATCTAACAAACTTCGAGCTTCATGGTCTCCCTAGGCACTTAACCTCCGTTACCGTGAGTTTTTTGTTGGACTGCGAGCGACTTGCTGAATTAAAATTGTAAATTCCGCGAGATAACAACACGGAGACACCGAGGCAACAACGCACCACGGCAATGTGCGATAAAGGGTCATTATGTTTAATGAAATTATCTTAGTGTTCTATAAATTGACTAATTGCTCATTTGTTTATTTAATATATCTTAGCGTAGATTTTTTTTACAGAGTATTGTAATTAAAAAATGATAATTACTTAATATTTAATTAAATTTTTAACAAATAATACGTTTAATTAAATTTTTTTGCTAAAGTTAGACCCATATCTATAAAAATAATTTTGTACCACAATAAAAAATAATTAGTACAAAAGTAACTGGCAAATTTATAAATTTTATTTAATTTCCTTTCAAAAATTACATAATTTTTCTCTCACTATCCAAATTTGTATATTTGCATAATTTATATAAAGAGAGAATTTTACGAATAATATTTTGATATACATTGTGCCTTGATAGTATATTGCAATTTTATGATAGGATTGATGTAGAACAAAACAAAATTTTAAAATTATAACTTCGTATCGAGTAAATGCAAGTATTTAATGCGTACGAGTAGTTTTTCATCAATTAGCGAGTGCAAATCAGGATTCTAACTCAACGCCGACATTTGAAGTTCTCTTACGCTGCAGGGTGTATAGCAACCCTGTCCTGAGCTCACTGCAGCTGATGGTTTTACTGACTGGACTGTACCTCCTATTAACAGGCAACCGTGTACTGCACCGGTGCTTTTCGAGTTCGGGTACTTCGGGTGCGAGAAACAGGAATAGCGAGGTACCACAAGCAACAGCGTATTATCGCGTGAATCAGAAATTATTCGTATTGATAGAGCTGTCTGTAAACATAAACTTATTCGTACTTGCTGATTTGGCAAAACAATTTTTTTTATTATGATTGATATTATTTATGGTCAATAATAATTTACATTACTTTAAAGTCTTTGATAAATTTTGAATAACAACTGAAAAGATATAATAACGTTATATCTTATAAGCATTGTTTTTCAAATATCTACATAAATTTTATATTGTACAAACATCTAAAAAATGTTTATCGATATTTACATACGTCGTTTAATATATTTTCAAGCACAATTCGAATAATTTTATTACAATATGATAATAAACATTTTAACGAATAGACAGAAGTGCAGTAAATCGAAGAATTTCTTACGAATATTTAATATCAATAATCTTATATAAAATAATTTTGTTTTGCAAGTAATTTTATAAATTCTGTGCAATTGTAATTGCTTCTAATTTCACAATTTCACTTAATTGAAACACGTAATTGATAAGTAGTAGATATTTATTACAATACTTTTTATGAAAACGTTTGTTTGTAAAGATAGACGATAGCAATACTTCGCTACTTGTTTATTATCGAGGCAGAAGATAGTCGCGAGCTACGATAAGAATAAATTCCTGCTATTTACGACGCAGAAATGGTCGCAATGGAATTCGGGGGTGGTGCAAGTGTTTGACATATTTTGTCTGGCAAACCGACAGATCAGGGACGGAAGCGGCGGAGCAAAGGGTTGGCAAAGGGAGTGAATGCAGAGGCACCTCTGTTTCTGACGTGCAGATTAGTGTCCGCCATTGTAGTGACGTCACCTTAGTTAACACGCATTCAGACGACCCAAGGAGAGACCGGCGAAACTATTGACCGCGATCATCCGTGGAAATCTACTGAAAATTCTTCGGCTTGCCTAAGATTAACGCGTTTTTTTTTTATTCGCACTCGCGTATACACGAAATTTTCAACATTACCGAGATACGTGAGAATGTTTCGCAGCAGGAATCAGGGATTGACTAAAACGGGACGTCCTTTCGGCTCGATCGCGCGAATGCGTCGACTGCAGAACGTGTCAGAAGTCGGTTCGCCAGTTGACAGATGAATATGCCTGGGGAACAATGGGGGCCGACCAAAAATTAACGGCATTGTCCTAACTTTGCATTCTGATGCCGCTGTTTGCTCCCGCCGAGTCGATTGCCACGAAACACGGACTGAGACCGGCAGACGTGTACCGAGAAAGCTTTGAAAGCTGTTCCTCCTCTTCCTCCCTCTCTCTCTCTCCTCCCTCCCTCTCTCTCTATCTCTTTCTCTCGATTACTGAGCAGCAGATTAATCTGATGTTGACGGTAGATCCCGGACATCGTGATCTATATTTCGCTTGAGGTTTTCGAGGAATCCGTGGAATGATCTCAATGCGAAAGCGAAGCAAGCGAAAATAGGAAACGGTGATAATGTTGAATCGATATGTGTATTTTATAGTTTACTCCTGCGAATTGGAAGTAGGTGACAAAGCAACGATGATTTTTTTAATCCCATTTTTAAATGATAAATTAATATAAAAAAATTTTTTTTGGACCTATATTTGTTCAGATCTTTTCAAATTAAATATTAATATAAATGATTATTTTTAATTCATGAAAGTCTTATTAAATAATTTGTCATATTTTTATTTAAAAAATAATGTAATACATAATTTAGCAAGTTAATAGAATATGGAAGAATGAATAAGCAAATTATTCGACATGAAAAATTAAAATTCTTTCTTTTTCTCAGCAGAAAAAAAGACGTAACTTATTTGGAAGCTTGTACAAATTTGTACATATAAATTTAATACATGCTAATGTTATTAATATATCGCATACTTTGTGAAAATAATTTATTTTCTCATGTGGCATTTATTAAAATCACATATTGTATTGTGCATTATAATCTTTTCGTAGATACATAAGAGATATTATTAATCATCTATTATCTAATTACTAATTCACAACAATTTTATTGATAATAAAATTAAAGAAAAAGACAAGAAAGAGAATATATTTAAAGTATTATTATACATTTTTTATAAATTGAAATAGATTTTTGAAAAATGAACGAAAATATAAGCCAACTACCCTTAAGCGAGCCTTTGAAAGAGCAACCCGATATACAAGAGTAGGTACTGCATGATTGTCCTTACCTGAGATTTCGTTTGCATCGTTACGGCTTCACGCTAGATGGCACAATTGATTCCTTATTAAACAGTTACGCGATTTTCAGCGACGCGACAGCTGTATAAATAAGTAAATATGATACATATATACATTTTTTCTGTACATTTTATTTACGAATTATAAATTATAAATTTAAAAACCAACTAATATTAAAGATCATATTGGCAATGAGTAGATTTACTACAATAGAACAACTGACATTAAAGATTGTATTGAGAGATAATGAGTAGATTTATTATAATAGAATATTTAAATTATATATTTAGTAATAGCGAAATAAAAAAATGCTCGAATATTTCTTCTGTTATCAAGAACGAAGTGACGTGATGAATTCATTTTAATTATGTTTTAAACTGTTGCGAAACGCATTATGCAATGGGCGGCGAATGATAGCGACTCGGGACGAGTTAAACAATTTATGTAACGAGCTTTCTACGCGCACGTTTAACGACAAACGCGTATCGGAAATTAATGTCGCAGACAGATAACTATAAGAGTCTCATTTTCTAAAGAATTAACCATGATAATTTATAAAAGATAAATAATTGATTACAAATGACTTCATAAATACAAATACAAAAAAGCGTGTGATTATCACCCGCGCAAAAAATTTTGACTTTAGAAATTTAAAAATTTATAATTATAAATATATTAAAATTGATAAAAATTTTATGTTTAAATTGATAAAGATCTAAACCCGTTATTATTATTTAATATTGATTCCGAAGATATTATATTGAAAAGTTAAAAAGCACAAAATGTCCATAAATTATTTTTTTATTTAAAAATTTGAAACATACGTATAATAGACATAGAGTATATATAATAACAAAGAAGCATCTTTAAGCAATATCTATAAGGATTAATTCGTTACACAATTGGCATCAAGACTGGAAGGATAGATAGGCAAGAGAATAAGAATGAAAGAAACTCAAATAGTATAGGTTATTTAAAAACAATGTCGTTTATTTGAATCGCACAAGACATACACCGTATCTGCTATGTTTACAATTAGGGACCCCTGCGAGGTAAAGCTCAGCCAACGTTTGTCGCAAGCCTCGGCCAGAGTTTACTCGGAGATGCCTGGGTTTTTTTTTATTTTTCGTATTGCCTTAATGTCGATTCTCGGTTAAAAGTGTTCAATGCCAGGTTTAACCCGGTCACATATTCTGTCCCTAGAAACCGAGCTTCGGATTATTTACCCTGGATCAGATTTCCTAAAAATCCAATTTGCCTGCTACGATATTATCGTTCCCTTTTACATCTCTTTTTCCCGTAATCGACTCTATGGAAAAAAATTCTTCCGTTCGCTCTCTCTCTCTCTTATTATAATTATAGGAAATACTTCGTAGCTTTAAATTATATCGACTGCCTAGATACTTTGCTCGACTATACTCCTGATGTTAGTTCTGGGATTATCTTTTAGCATTTTATGTGATTTACCCTGTAGAAACGTTAGAAACCAACCGGAGGATACGACAGGACAGTTAGATTAATTTATTATCAATACGTCAATTCATCGAGATAATGAGGAGTTTATGCAATATCATATTTTAGATTACACATTAAACACCGTTTCGCGACTGGTGCGAACGAAGCAGGAATTGCCAGTGACAATCTCCATATCGAACTCGCATTACGATTTATCACGACTACAGCGTTTATCGTGTATCTCTCTAGCATAAGGATATTCTTCCGTGTCACCTAAATTCGTTATTGTCCTCGTCGCATCCCGCCGGTCCGATCGCCCGCCGCGAGATTTGCATTTGACACATGTCACTCCTTTGTTTCGATGAGGCAGGGAATTTGGTCCTATGTGGGATAAACGTGAATAAAAAGAAAGGAAGTAGAGAAGGAGGAAGAATTTTCGGAAATCAAAGTACGCGTATTCGTGTATGGTGACGTGCCGCAGAATTTTTATTTCATCGATTACACACACGGTGCTCGATCAAAAATTTCTCTCGCTCTCTCTCGCTCTCTTTCTCTCTCCATTCATTCCGCGAATTCTCGAAGGGGATTATCATCCCCATATCTCGCTCGATCGTTTTAGATCCAATTTCCGTTCACGATCATTGTGAACGACAAAACACATCGTTGCACAAAAAAAGAAGAAAAAATCGTCGTAAACTTATCTTTTTTTTTTGTTTATTATGATCATTAAATAACTTTTCGACGATGCGGCTCTCTTTCTGCTTCCGAATCATCGCTACGGGCAGTGCCATTATTTACAGTATGTTGTATAAACGCGGAGCCTGGCATGTACGTATTTCAGGAATCAATCTAACAAACTTTTAACTAGATAACGAGAGATTTTTTTTTTATCTAGGGCCGTACACGTCTAACACCGAGAGAACTATCTGATATGAGTTTTTTAAATCGCCTTTATGCTCTTTTTCGCGTTCTCACCATCGACCTCACGCACACGCGCAACATTCATCCCCGGAACGAGAAGGTAACACGCACAATGAAATCACATAGAGACACGCAATCACATCGATACTCGCATTCTTTCGTCGTCTCTCTCACGTATCGCGAAGTTATTTTCGTTTTTACCTTATTGCCTACGTATATTTATATATATATATATATATATATATATCTCTCTTTAGGAACAGTTCTCTTCGAAAACGTTTATATCGACGAGGTGTCGTTGAGGAAAACAAAAGGAAGGGTAGAAAGAAAAATTATTTCGCTACTTAAAACGGAACGCAAAAACTTGTAGAACAATCGTCGCGTCGCCCGAAAGCCTCAGTCTTGGACGAGGACGAGAGAAAACGGAAATTCGATTCTGATTGCGCCTCGGTTAGGCCGCGGGACGATTTTCGCTGGATCAATATTCAGTATCGATCCCGCGAAAGCCGAGCACGGTTCGACACCGTGGCGACAATAAATATAATCAACGAACAAAGCGCGCTGATGATATTCTCGACGTGGCTGCGAGATGACCATCGAAGCAGGAATTCTATCGATTGGAGTATTTTTTTTTTGAAGATTGTTCGTAGGATCGATTAATTTATCAGTTTACGATCTCATCATCAATATCAATTTTAGATTACGATCAGTATCAAGACAGTCTTTAGTAAGAAATGCAGTTTCTACAATTTCTTTCTGATTAAACGATTCCTCTATCTCGATGGGCACGTCGCGCGATGTAAAATCAGCGGCTATAAACCTAAACAACTTTGGCATTTCCTTAACCTTTAAAAACATCTGCGATAATAATTTAATATTGGATAAAATAATGAAAGCGGCGCTTAAACTCACTGCAACCGTAATGATAATAGTGACAAATGTAATAATATAATGGTAATAATAATAGCAATAATAGTAATAATGACAATAATAATCATGTTACAAAACAATAATAATGTTAATAATAATAAAGACAATATAATAAGTGCAATAATAATATTAATAAAGGTAATAAAGTCGCCGATAATAGATATAATTACATTGTACATAGGATCGAGCTAGAATTTATAGATACTAGCTTCTCTTTTCATCATATATTACTTAAATCAAATATTCTCAATTATCCTATACATATTGATATACATAAGTATGTATGTATATATATAACAGTGGTTCAAATATCGATGTTTTTAAATATATACATACAGAATCATCGAAGTTGCCAGTTCTCCTTATGTGCTAAGGAAATCGATGCATTTTAAAAAGACGCGTCGGTTCCATTGACGCATTCTTACGAAGCGACGTCGTGTAATGTACAAAAAGACTGCATTCCAATTTGTCCCTATATAATACACGGCCAGTGCAGATTTTCATAATATTTATATATATATTACGTTATACAATATGTATATATATATATATATCTATTATTAAATAAATAATCTTCAAATGCGATAATAAATTTACGAACTATTGTTCGTTTTAATCTTATTTATAATATTTATATTCTTTGTATTTGCATTTCTTTTTATATTTATATATATTTATATATTTATATATATATGTATATTTTTTTATCCGTATGTATATATATGCAGCTTTATATTTATAGTGTCTTTTTCCGTCATTTATAAACTATATTTATAGAGATATATATAATTTAAATAGCTGTGTGTGCTGAGACTCGCAAACTGGTAACCATTCGTTCGTTTTCTAGTGAGTTAAAACGCGGAGTAGAGTTTTTTGTTGAGTACCTTCTTTTTTTATCTGTTGCCTTTTCGCGTCACCTGTACATCGCCTTCACGATTGCATCTAATCCTCGCGATCGCGTGTGAGGATTCTTTCTTCTTCGAACTTAATCGAAACTCCAATTACGCTAGGTCTTTCAGTTCTCGATAATTTTTTTACGACTTGTTGACTCGATCAGCCATTTCCAGGCCGTTCGGTCAGAGATTCTCGAGATCATGCATCGACCTACCACCCCTCCTAATCCCGAGAGGTAACCTCGGACATTTCGTGTCAAGAGATTCTTCTGAGGTCGCGCCGTCTCGATAAAATCCGGTCTTGCGGGACCCACAGAATTGTTCATCTCTTTCTCTCTCGAGGTCCCTGAAGAAGAAGATCCTTCATCTTCAGTATACCGGATAAGGCGGCCTATGTGGCCACAGCGGCGGGATTGGCGGTAGGCTTCCGTTCCAGGATCAAGTATCCTTGCTACTAAGCGAAGAATCCTCGTCCTTGATTATTGGATACGGAATGTCCAACTTGGGACCCTGTTGCACCACCACTACGCATTTCCTCATATGTTTTTCCAACGTGCTCGGCACAGAAAATGGCATTTCACAAAAGCGACATTTATACGTGTCCTTGCCGTGTCGGCCATGGGTCTTCATGTGCCTGGTCAGTTTCGAGCTCTGGGCGCATGCGTATGAACAGAGCTCGCACTTGTACGGCTTCTCGCCGGTATGCGACCGCCTATGCACCGTTAGATTTGAGCAGTTCTTGAAAACTTTGCCGCAATACTCGCAAGTGTCGTTTCGGCCGCTCCGCTCCTTCTTCAGCAGCGGACTTGGCAAGCCCTGGAGCGCTAAACTGGACGTCGTTGCTTTGCTCGCTTTACGAAATTCATTATTCTCCAGGTAATGCGGACTAGGTAACCAAAGACCTCCGAAATCTGGTCCTGAGGACCTAGGAAATCCCTGGCCAGAAAAAATATTCGGCGTTGTTGAGGAGTTAAAATTTGTGGGCGAGAGAGCACTTTCCTTCTCCTTGTTATTGTTGAGCGTATTAGTGAGGTTACACGGCGATTCAGTTTTGAGGAAACCGCTACGATGATTTTCTTGTAATGCTTGTCGATAAGCTTCTGAGTATTGAGCGATGTTACTCAGGCCAAATTTTTCCATGAGATCGCCCACCAAGCTGGCCGGTTTCTCTACTCGACCTACGCTCTCCTCGCCGTTCTGTCCTTGTGTAGTGCTTAGATCCTCTGGTGTATTTTCCTCTGCATCCTCCCGTTCGTTCTTTTGCTCATTCTCCTCCATCTCATCTAGGTCCATGTTTTCATCGCAGCTGGACCCATCGTCAGGCACCGTTTCAACACTACCTTGCGGACTAGCGGCCGAGTTCAAGTGATCCTGGTGTTCCTTCCTCATGTGTTTCCTCAATTCGGTGAAACTCGCTACCTCAATCTCACACACTTCGCATCTCGTTGGCGTACTCTGACTATCTTGCCTGCTTTCTTGTTGCTGGTATTGCCTTTCTTTGTCTCGATGACTGCGACGATGAACGATCAAGTTTGATTGGAAGCGAAACTTTTTGTCACAGATTTCGCATGTGTACACTGTCTCCGACGAAGAATCAGTAATAATTGGCGTAGAAGCTACTGGCGGGCTAGTCTTCTCGCTGTCGGTTGAATTATTATTGTTATGATGACCCACAGGGCTTTGACTGTAACAAGGCGGCGAATTCTCTTTTTGGTGGCTGCTGTGGGTTAAATTTGCGGGATTGGCTGAGGCCGGACTAGGCGGTTCCACTGACTGTGAATGGGGCTGAGATTGTTGCTGTTGCGACTGTTGTTGCTGTTGTTGCTGCTGTTGTTGAACACTGCTGGCGACAGGAACTGACGGTACTGATGGTACCGGTGGAGGAGGGGGATTCGTCGTAGGATTACCGCTAGGTGTAGGTGGAGCCGCGCCTAAGGACGGATTAGCGAGGCTCCTTAGGCGCGCTGAGTAAAAATCCAGGTTCGCTTCAAGTGGTGGTGGATGTGCTTGGCCTCCGAGGCCACGACCGTGCGACAGTTCGGCCAGGTTTGCCAGGTTCCGGGCATTATTTAGGGAATCCAATGAGCTACGTACCAGTGGATCCCCCAGATTTAAACCATCCATACCGCGAAGCGGGTCGCCCAGGTTTTGCAGATTCCGCGTGGCGGTCTGCAATTCCTGAAGACCTCTATATCCTGCCAGAGGATTCAAGGTGAGGAAATCGGGCCTGAACATAGGCGGGAAACTTCGTTCCAAGTGTTGGGGTAGCCTCAAAAAACTATGAAGAGGATCGCCCACTAAGGACGAGGTCTGAAGCTGCTGCCGGCCACCACTACTGCCACTCGTATTCGTACCGCCGGAAGAGTTCGCTGCCGAGGAACTTCCGGTGGACTTGCCGCTTAAGTTTAGATGATTTGGCGGACTTAAATGATGCGCGTGCGTCGGCGTAGGCGTCGGTGGACTAGGCGCCGGAGTGTTCGACGACGAGTTCGTCGACGAGGAGGAGGAGCAGTAGAGGCGGGCACCGTGCATGCTCTGTACATGCTGAAGGAGCTCCCATGCTGAGCACAGCCGTCGAGAACACTGCGAGCACTGTAGCCACCTTGGTTCTGAAACAGATATATCGATGTCGTGGTATTAAGGCTTGCAGTCCATTGTCTTGGAAGAGAGAAGAAGAATTTTGTTTTAGCATTCCGAAAATTTAAATATAGCAAATTCTACCAAATTTACGGGGGGGGGGGACGTTGAAGTTTTAACAGGTTCATCATTCGTGTATAATTATAAATTCAATTCTTTCATGTGTTTTCGTAAATGTTCTTTTTACAATCAATGTTTAATAATACAATATATATTACCTTTTAATATTTTTAAAAATCTTTATACAGAAAATTTCATGTGTTAAAATAAAATATAAAAATTCTCGTAATTCTTTCACTTAAACATTCTCGATACATAATACGGTTATTTTAAAAATTGAAGTTAATTTTTTAATGAGAAAACGAAAGAGTGTTGCATTGACGAGGCTAATATAATTCGACGTTCTAGCTACGGATAAGATGATTATAAGGCTCTAGATATATCGTAATAATCTGACGACAGGATTTGAAGCTTCACGGTAATTTCGCGAGCATGTGACGGCAGCTCGTAAAACTCGCACGTACACACATAACATGTGTGCCTACATGCCTCGGAGCTATGCTATCAATTTTCGAACCACCCTTAATTTCGCGGAATCGGGACAGAGATCGGACCCGACCGATTGAATTCAGAATTCAAACGGCGCGTCTGTGTCAAATTGCGGTTCGGGCTGGCGAGTTGCGGGGGCTTAAAAATAATATCCTCGTAGAATGGTGGTTGTCGGAAAGCACGGAGGGAGAGGATCGTTGTGGGCCAACGGGGGTCGGTTACCACGGCATGCTGCTGAAACTGACCCTTAACGACTTCTCGACCCTCCTTCCCTATGGCGCGCGCGGAAGCTTATAATGCGGGAGGGACGGGTTTTGAATTTCAATGTTTTTAATCCGGAATATCAGATTTTCAGCCATTTTTCACACCCCGCCTAGCACAGTAGATGCCCGTCGCGCGAATCTGTGGGATTTTATTAATTCGGCGTCGCCTTGGCGGCGGGAATGAGAGAGGATTGTTGAGAAAGGGAGAGAAAGGCCGAGGATGCACGCACCATGTGCTTAAGGGCGACCCTCACTTTGCGAGTAAAAGCACCGTGGAACATTACCCGGGCAGCATATTCCCTCGAATCATAATGCCGGACGTCAGGGATTGAGGAGGAAGATTTAAATTTACAATAGCTTAAGAAACAGTACGAAATCGCTTAAAATATCAATTAGTCATTTTTGCAAAAGTACGCGTGCGCCCGTACAATGTATTATTTTTTTATTTAATGTTGCCTTTTTCCAAAATTTTCTTTAGATAAAATATTTTTTGAATACGTGAACATCTCCGAATAGAAACAATTATTTAATGCAAGTACAATTTTTTTTACAGAATAAAATATTTTTAAGCCATCTCAATATTAAAGGAACATTTGGCTACGAAACTTTTTCCCAAACTACCACGAATTTCTTTCTCTTAATTTGATAAAATCGGACTTGTCGAATTTGAGAATGTGAGCGTCTCGCACAGACAAATAAATACGCACGCGGCATTATTCAGGAAGAAACTTCTTAGACAAGATAAATACGAGCGCGTTGTAGTGGGCAGGGGTATACTTCCTCTTGTAAGAGATTAAAAAGTTCGGGACTCGTCCTCTCCTCCCCATTGTACCTCACTGTCTCGCAGTACTTGGACGGGAGGGAAAGTCAGCCGGAGACAAAAGGTTGGAGCAAAATAAAGTGGTCCTAATTAAATGGCCGTTCGAGATACGGAAAGATCTTTGTTAGAAATAAAGCTCCAAGATCATTTTAAAGCCGAAAGCTCGCCAGACTGAGGCATATTTTTTGTATATTATATTTAAAAACATTATTTCTATAATCATTATGACAAAAAGTTGTTCTTTTTACTAGTAAATAATAATATCTACTAATTTAGTTCAAATATATAATAATCTATTTAACTGATATTACACGAATGATGTAAATATATCTTCAATGATTTCGGAATTTTATCTCCACACTTTTTCGTACGATTATAATTGTACATTGACGTGAAATTACTCAGAACAGTTCGTAGAAATGGCATGTCTTCCGAGAGATCAGTCCGATGAGCAGGATGCGAAGACAATGAATCTTAAATAAAATTAGGAACAACTCGTCGCGCGCGCCGTCAACGGGTAAATGATAGTTTATCGCGCGACAATACACAATAGAACACATTTCGTTGTATATAACAAGGTGCTAAGTAGAATAACGAGCCTGACAGTGGGCGAGGGACTTTTCTTCCTCGCCTTGCTGACCTTTCACCAGGATTACGCTTGCAGCGTTTACGCGTCATAGCAAGCATAGAATGAGAGACGCTCGTTGCAATCTCATCTCATTGACGCGCGTGATTTTTCGATTGACAGAAAGAACGCGGAGAAAGTCGCAGAGGAACAAGGCACAAAGATCGCAAGTGAATAGGCAAGATATCCTCGATGATTTCCTGAATTACTAAAAACTTTGTTCGGGAAGAAAAGCTTATATAAAAAATATGAATGTTTTAATTGTATAATCGTATTTCTGGCAACTTCAACTTTAATACTTCAACTTTCTATTCTCAAAGAAAAACTGTATAGTTTAACTTTTGTAGAAGTTTCTTAAAAAAGACTTACTTTTTAATTGAGATTCCAACTCTCAATTCAATTTTTCTTGAAAAACGTTTGTTATGCTTACATATGATGTTATTTATTTATATACTTTTTAGATAGGCAATATTTGTAAGTTGTTAATATTGAATATATTAAATATTTTGATAAATTAATAAAAATAATATTCTGAAAAAATTAAATTTACAAGAATCTAGGCAAAATTTTATGAAAAATCGTGACATTTTTTAAATAACCTTTTCTTTCCCAAAATTTGTTTGCTTTATCCGCTATATAATTCTCAGTTTAAATTAAATGGAAACATGAAAGAACAACAGAAACTGCGTATATATGTCAAGGAAACGACTTGTAGTTCGAAATGAGTAAAACTTTTCAGACTTTGAAATTTTCTCGAGTCATCTTCAGCTTGATTCTTCGATAGAAAAAAAAAGTGAAATACAAATTGGCTCAAAGTTTCGGCTCCGAACAGAAATTAAAACATATGTGAGGCAAAGAGAGGGAGAAAACCATAAAAGAGAGTGAGGACAAGACAGTCGAGTCATCCTGAAACAGGCGCCAGAACCAAGTGGTGAAGCGCGAAAATTCGGTGTATTGTTTCACGCTTCGAGCATTCACCACGCTACTTTTCCTCGCCCTCGTCCTTTTCTTGAACGGCCAGGCGGTTCTTTTTTTCCCTAGAAGTCAAAAATATTGCCGACTTCCCCGGGGAAGGAAGATGCCGACGGGAAAAGAGATAAGCAAGTGCTTGAGCATAATAAAGGTGTATTGATTCACGACCCAGCGCTTTTCATATGCAAACCTCGCGGGTAGCCATCTGTTAGGATTATTTCTCCAGATTTCATGACCATATCTACAGGAAATGGCTGACTAGCTGGTTGCAATTCGGGTGTGCGTTATCGCTCACGGTGATTTTTTTATCGGATAAGTACAGAATTATAATAGATTAATAGAGATATATGTTGCACAATCGTCTTGACGTACCATCACACAATAGATTAGTGGGTAGTCATTTTTTTTTATGTAATTATCTTGTATTATTTACGAAGTAAAAAAGTTACAATAATTATCCTCTTCAATTTAATATTATATTATATTATAGGGGTTGCCCTTTAAAGAACACATGTGAAAGTAAACAGTAGAATAAAATTATTGATCGACGAGAGAGAGAGAGAGAGAGAGAGAGAGAAAGAGAAAGAGAGAATATCTGCACATTAAAATACAATTTACATACAACTTCAATATTTTTCAAGACGTATACTCGTGTAGAGAAGTTTAAAGGCACAGAGAAAAAGGTTTCTTTGGATTTAATATTCCTATTTATTTGACTAAAATTTGTTTCATTGAAACAACATATGCTTGTACGAAACATTATTTATTTTAATAAAAATTATGTTGTTTCATTCGAAAAACCTCTATTGTTTGACAGAAATAACATTATTTAAAGTAATATCTTTCAATCAAATAATATATTATTTGGTTATAATGAATACGAACGATGAAACAAATTATTTATTTGAAAATGATAAATTATATTGATAGAGATTGTTCCATGCAAATAATTGCTTTCTTAGAACAACCAATACATTTTTCGACCGAAATTACGGAAACAACGATTTATATGTCTAACAACAAGATTAAACGAGCAGTGCTATATCAATTGTGTTTGTGCCATACAGTTGATCACGCGAATGCCGAAGATAGACATTGTCTGTTCAAACAAATAATGTATTTAAGACGAAGATACACATTATTTTAAATTCAAACAATCATACTTATTGATTCAAACATTGATTTGTTTGGATCATTCCAAATAACAAATTTATTTGAATACAATAAAATTTATTAAATTCAAAGAAATCTTTTTCTCTGTAGATCGAAATAGGATTCGTGCTCAGAAGGGACACCGGAATCAAATGAACAATATGTCTGTACATGAGATGGCCCTCCAACGATAGTGACCGACCGATTTTCTCCAGAAATTGCCCGTCAAATTGGCCTATGCGACGTTTACGGGCAAATCGTTCGGAACGCCATTGTTTAACAACGATTCGAGTCCCGGTCATCCTACGAATACTTCCTTTCAACCCTTTTACGGAAGACTTAACACGAACTCCCTTCTACCAATTTTTCTCAAAATATATTTCTATAAGTTTCTTAAGTTTGCCTCTTTGAAGTATTGAAATACAAATGTAAATTATTTTTTGCAAATTTTAAAATAAATAAAAGGCTGAGTAATTTTCATGCAATAATCAATTAGTTATGATCAAATAAAATAATCGTTAAAATAATCGATATATAAATAGAAATATAAGCTTTTGTTAAACTAATAAAATATATATATTTACTTATTTTAAATATATATATATATATATATATA
>NW_017299892.1:714586-729442 GCF_001594075.2 Trachymyrmex cornetzi | reverse complement strand
ATATATATATATATATTTAAATTTTAGTAACAGAACACGTTAAATTGAATCAAACGACTATTATAAATTTTGAACGACTCTGAAATTATGAGGTTATATCTTTTTGGCCATGTTAATGCTCGAACATTTTGTACACAAGTTAAAAGGGATTATTTGCGATCGCACCGTAAGTGTTATGCCCGGTTTTATGCATACAAGCAAATTTTAATTGTGTAAAGGACATTGTGTCGCACTCTCGGAAATCTTTTTGGACAGGACATCTGCCGCTCAATGACGTCATGATATACACATACATGCACACAACAACACACATAAAGGCCTTTAATCCGGAATGGCGTGTGACAATATTAAAATATCGATTAGCTAACGTATGCGACGTATGCACTTTGTCGTCGATACAAGGGCTGTACTTAAAAGGGACAACACACAACGGATCATGTCCACGTGGATAGTTTGCGGGTGATTTTAATCATTTTACTGGACCCATTAATTAAATAACCAGCTGAGATAAATATTATATCGCAGTAACGAGAAGTGTTCAACATATACCAAAAAGAATTCGTAGTAAACAAAGGAATTAAATAATATAAAAAAATAGCAGGATATATGATGTGTGATCTTTGTTACATTAAACGTCAAATACACTTCAAAGAAATTCAGACAATTTCAATTATTTTAAAAATACGGATAAATTAAAATTATCTAATTTTTTCGTAATTTAGATATGTATAGAATAAAATTCAATCATTCCAATAAAATTTAATCAATTATCAATCAACACATATTGCATTACTAAAATATAAAAGATTGTATTATTGTCAATAATATATATCCATTCAATATCATGTAACCGTAGCTTGCAGACTTTTTCCAGTGAATTTTTATTTACAACCTGTTCAACCCACCGCAGAATGTCGCGCGACAAAGAACCAAAGCTGTTAAAATCGTGAATATGTCGACCGGTACGATTCCAGCCTCTAAACGAATATTCGAATGGTCGCGTAACATACTCCTTGTGGTCACTACCATTTCGCGATAGGATTGGTCAGACTGCGCTTCACGAGCCTTTATGTCCTCCGTTACTCAGTTTGTCCGTCCAAACCGCAAACCTTGCGAATGGACCACTCGCTATTAACCCTTTCAGAGAGGGCCGAGTCTCAATTTATTAAAAGAGTTTATTATTCGAGTTTTTCATGACTTAACACGAGAAGAACATCATGTCCCTAAAGCGAGACAATAACAACAGAGAATATATAAAATTGAATTTTTATGCGTATCATAAATAAAATTAAATGTATTTATATTTATAGAGCATGTTTGATCTAGAAAAATTGAGAGTAATACAAACTTGAGAACGTTGAAGCGAAATCTAGGACTATCTATCTTTTTCATCGGGATATCTGAGAGATCTGCCTTTGCAGATACGATTTTTCTGTAGTACAGTATACCACCGAGAGAAAGAGGAAAACGCGGATGACGGACTCGTTTTACGGCACAAGGATGTAAGGAAAAAAAAAAATTAATCAAAAAGCCACTCGACCTGGTAATTTAAACGCGTCGTAGCATGCTGAAGTCGTGTATATTGAACTTTTGAGCTTTGTAAGCTTTGATGACGTTCTTTCTCTCTTTCTCTCTCTCTCTCTCACTCTCGCGAGCTTTCTTTTACACGAGGTGCGCGAGGTAAGAGCAAAGGAAGCGAGAAAAGCAGCTATTGGTAGAGAAGAAAGAAGGTAAAGTATGAACTGGGGTAGTCGAAACGGAAGTAAACTTCTCAAAGGACCTGTCATATTAATGATATACGTTGATTTTCATATTAGCGCGCACTCATATGTCGTTCTTTTCATCATCTCGTCGACAAAAAATATTATTCGTAAAATACGTGTGATTAAATTTTACATTATATATAAAGTATTTGAATATTATCAAAATAAAACAAAAAATGAAATAGCGAAAAGGCATAAAATAAAATACAAGCAGGCTGATTCCGGTGATCCGCGTGATACATAGCCGAAAAAGTTTCTGACGCCAGTTTTTAGACATATCGCCCGCACGCCGTTCTTGTCGACTTCCTTCCGCGAGAACGGAGGAAACGGAAGGATGAAGGACGAGAAAGTTGCAGGATCCCGAAACCCCGAGCGACAGCCAATTCGCAAGCAATTCTCCGCTCACCTCGGGCGGTCCGGAGAGCCGTCGACTTTACTAGGAAGGAAAGGATGGCGG
Organism: Trachymyrmex cornetzi; assembly: GCF_001594075.2. Lineage (NCBI taxonomy): Eukaryota > Metazoa > Arthropoda > Insecta > Hymenoptera > Formicidae > Trachymyrmex > Trachymyrmex cornetzi. Next base: position 727,222 of record NW_017299892.1, on the reverse strand, counting down.
GAGAAACGCGGGAGGGTCGGAAAGGAGCCATAAAGCTGCCAGAGAAAAACCTCACCCACGGACGAGAATTAATATTCTCAGACAAACGTGACAGATAGATCAAATCTGCATCTCACCGGGAGCGCTGGTTGGTGTCAATTTCGACGGATTATCGCTCCTTTTTCGTCTTCTTTTTCCGTCTTCCTCCTATACCCTTCAACTTTCCTCCCGACGTATATCGTCCGCGGGTGAAGTTCTCTAACGCCATTTTCTTGCGCTATACTCGCTCTGCTTGTTCTCCATTTTCGCACATAACTGAATTTTTCCCGAAATCACGAATTTTTTTAAATGTATATCTTTTTTTAACTCAGTTACATGAAAATGAAGAAAAATATATTTCTAGAAAGTATGTTTTACTTTAGAAAAAAATATCGAATCGTATTACCGTCATTTTTTGTATGTCTCATAGTCGAAAAAAAAAAATAAAAATCAAAATCAGAATTATTGAAAGGGGATTATACTGGCTCGAGAGTATCGAGGGTCCTGGCATATCCTGTCAATGTCACCCCACGTGCGTGTATCTGATACCTATGCATTGCTTTACCTGTTCGTACGTAACGCTCGAGACTTGATCGTCTAACATACACCGGCACATCGCACGTTCGCCCATATGGGCACACTTTCGCGTGGACGGCTCGTGCGGACCACGTGGCCGAACAATAGGACGATTCTAATTGGGCTTTTCGACGCGGTTGTCCGGTAGCAAAAAATCCGACAAAAAAGGCGACAAAAGGGGCTTAACCGGCGGACGAGCGGCGGGATGAGCACGAGCGAAGAGTATTCTTATGATCGTGGACCAGTTCGAAAAGGGTTAACTCTCTATCTCGCTGCTGGAACGTGTAACTGGCAAAAGGGGGTTTGGGGTGAGTGCCACAGAGCGTGATGAAACTTTAAAGAGACACCGGTGTACGACCGCCGACGTGCTGATCCTCGGGAGATACAATTCGTCCGCGAATTTCAGTCGCCCTCGTTTCTCGAAGCGATACAAATTTATATCTATTTTTCCATCTTTTTTTAGACTCGGGTTCTTCATTGCAAATGTAAGCGCAGTGAACTATTTAAATAATATTTATGAGATCAATTTTGTGTAATTCGAGAGATAAATTCACATGTACGGATATAACAATTTATGATACTTAAGATATTGAATTATAGATATGGATGTACGATTATAAATTCATAATTTTGCAAAGATATGATTTTTATTCATTTAAGAAAATGGATTTATTTTGCTAATATTTTCAAACTGTTGACATTTTTGAGATATTCGCAACGAAACTTTTTTCTCGGATACTATCGTAAAAATAATTTAACTGCGAAGATAAAAAACTAGTTCTGGCTGTCATCGGAGGACGAAAACTAATTCCGTTTTATAAACTCATTACGTTAATTTGCACAATTAAATATTGTATAAGAATTTCGAAGAAGGAATATTTTATTCATCGAGAATATAAACGTAAATATAAGGCCACGTAGATTCTTTAAATTGAAATAAAAAGTTCAATTTTGAAATCATTATGTTGTTTATAACTTAAAAGCAAATTAAAATGCCTTTAAGTGCGCAAAATTTATAATAATATATATATATATTTCTTGATTTGAATATAATAAATAATATAATAGATATTATCATAATATAAAATAAAACAATTTATTAATTATTATATAAATCCTTATTGCAAAATTAATATATTAATAATATTGTTTTATGCGTTAAAAGATAAAAATACTTATATCTGATATATTTATAAAAAGAGAGAAGATGGAATTATAACAATATATTAATTTAAAAAATTATATATAATTTTTAGATTTATTTTAAATAATATAATAATTTTATTTGAATAAAATATAATTCTCTTTCGAAACTTTTCTTTCTTTTTTTTTTTATAGTAATACAATCATTGTGCAAACATGTATAATTCAAATTTACAATTTAAAAAATTAAAACAATTTTTCAATTTTGTTTCGATGTTACGTAAAAAAAACACGAAGAAGATAACTTTCGTATCCAGGATGTCGCGTCGTCGAATAAGAACGCTCGCGCGTTAAACCCTTCGACATACGACAATGTACTGCCTGACAAAAGGGGGTCAGAGGAGCGTGGGGGGAAAGGAGGCATGAGGGGCAGGTTCACCCCAATCCCTGAGCGGGCGGTTTAAATTCAAAAATCGAATTCACTGATCCATTGTTCGTGTCCGTTCGGCCAGGTTCGACATCACATGGCATCCCCCTATAACTGTACTTTAAAACACCCTCTTCCACCCTTTTCGAGCAAACCAACAATTCGCCAAACCAGAAAGATTCCGAAATATAGTTTCCTCACGCGATAGTTTCCTCGATGCACACCTACTACGATATAGGAAACCCCTGAGACATATTTTCTCGTTCAGACCGTTGCCAAATTCAGAATCTATGATACAAAAGCCGATCGCGAAATTGGGAATCGGAATTTTGAATTATTTCATAAGAGTTATTATTTTATGATTGAATCTCACGTTGCATATTTCATTCCACAACACAATGCAAATTTATTGATTGGTTCTAACCAATCAATAAACGCTACAACATTTATTTGTTACTTGAAATGAAGTACGTGATAAAATAATTTAGAGAAAGAGAAGCGCAGAAATTTACCAGAATTGACTGTGTTCGTGTCAGCATCCACGGACTCGGTTTTCTGCTTCTTCGGAAGATCCTCTTTGTCCTCATCCGGTGCTTCCGTCCGTCTTTTTGGCGTCGAGCTGGCGCTTGCCTTCAAGTCGATCGGACTTCCGGTATCCGGTCCCGGACCCTGAGGCGTTGGCGGACTCTCCAGTCGTCCGCTCCTCTTGTTGATGGGCGCAGAGATGCTGGGTACCGAGTTCAACTTCGAGTCCGGATCGGTGGTCTTCAAGGTGAGAGCGTCCTCCGGGTCGGAGTCCTCCGGCGCGGCCGTCGCCGGTGGACTGTGGCAACCCTGGAGGGTGCTCCGACAATGATTGACCTTGTGCTCGATGAACCGGACAATCTCTCCGAGGGGGTAGGACGCCCTGCAGCCCCCGCATTGGACGGTGTCTGGGGACGTAGTACTTTGCGAGGTTTCCGCTGTAACAGAGAGAGAGATACATCTCGTTTAGATGGAATTTTTATTAAATAGTTGGCGAGTTAGTACGATTATAATACTCTTTAAATTCTTTGGAATTTCATTCTAAAGAATAAAAATTGAATCAATTTTGAAAAAAAAAGTAAGATTTCACTCTTTAGAGTGAGATTTACTCTAAAAGTTTTAGGGAGAAAGAGAGATATACATCGTTTCGGGTTTGCTACACTTATTTCTTATTTATAATTATATAATTTTTAAATATTTGATTATATATATTATTTTTGTGATAGTAATGTGAACATTAATTGTTCTTGAATTATTAATTGGTAGCGATATCATAAAAATATTAAGCGATTATCGAGATTTATTGTCATCATTGATTTTTGAAAATAGAACTTTATTCATGCTTTCTGTTTATACTTTAGAAAGAATATAATAATATTTCTATCATTGTTGTTTATTGGAGAAATAATTTTCTCTATATTAGTAATATAAAATTACGTTATTCAAATGATAAATCATAAATGATAAAATTTGATGGCACATAATATTCAATTCTATTGTATAATAAACAACACATTAATGCTATCGTATTGCAAAAAAAGGAAACCTAATTATCGTTTCTCGACTCCGACTATGAATAGTGAAAGCAGTATCGGGTTATTACTATCGATATGTACATGTTATAGATGCCATTATATAACCAAGTGTAGACATATGTCTTGCGCATTATTCACAGCGAGGCATTAATCATTACGATTTACGATACCTATTAACTGACTGCAGCCATAATCCCGTGATGAGATATCAAAACGAACGATTCGATGAGCATTTCGTTTCGCCGGGAGCCGTAAAATTTGTATGTGTGTGTGTGATAGCGATTAATTGAATTAAGGAAATCAAAACTAGACGTCATGTTTATTTTAATGAAATTGAATAACGAGTTTGAAAACGTTTTCTATGACACGTGTTGCTTTTCATAGAAAATAGTGAAAATATCAATACACAGAAAAAGAACGAACAAAGAAGAATTTTTTACTCAAGTATATAAAAATTTAATTAGATCGCGAGATCTGAAAAAAATTTTGTTGTATCATCATAATTATGTAGGATACTCAAATTATTTGCTAGAATATTAAAATTTTTTGCAGCATTGTCATAAACGCTTAAACGTTCTACATAATTATTTTGACGGTCCAACAAAATTATTTTTAAATTTGATTTAGCAGCCAGCTAAATTTTTAGATACTTGAGAAGAATCATTCTTTCCATATACCATATATACTGCATATGCATAAGAAAATAAAGGGATTCTTTTCTCTCCCTCTCGATTCCGAAATTAAAATTTCTTTTTTTTATTTTCATGATTCAATCTTAGCCATTTCCTTTTAACGATAAATAGACCACAGACGGTATTCGCCTAATCTGGACGAGCGAACTTTCCTCGTAACAAACAGGACTAATTTCCTCTTACGTAACCGTTATAATTCACCGTCGTCCAAGGGGCAAAGGGCCCGAGGTCAGCCGCAGACGTAACAATTCACTTTTGAGTGTCCTTCAAGAGAAACTACACCAGAACTCCTCGCGACGTCTTATGTCCTTTCTCTCATATGTTTCGCGCATTAACATAGAGATTGGCAAGAGTTTCATGCATCGATCTTTCCCTCGTCGAGTTGAGTGTCCGTATCTATCCGAATGGGGCCACACCAAGCTCGCGATGATACAAGAAAAACCCTCCACCGTCTTGGCAGTCGTTTTCTCTGCCTCCCCCCCCCTCCTCTCCCTTCGTTCCTGTCTCGCCTTTCGTTTCTCCCTTTGTCTCCGTTTTTGTTACGTATCTTCGTCTCACTTTCGTCGTGGCGCTTCTCGAGGGATCTTCGCTCTTCTCTTTCGTTCGCTTCTTTATTTTTTGCAGCCTGTACACCACCCCTGTTTGTTTACCCCTAACTACTGCTGTCTCCTTCTTCGTTTCTCGCTTTTCGTCGGTGCGCGACGGCGTTCGATTCTTTCTGGGCGGAGCTCGCTTGACCAATGGCCAGGGCGCAAACTCGAGCATGCTTCAACCCTTTAGGCTGTGAATTACATATCCCGATCGAACTTGAATCATAGTCAGTTTTCAGTCAATTACAGCTATTTCACATATCTTTAATTATTCTCTACTTATTTTACAGTTGTTTTTTTTTTAAATAAAATATTTAGGTAATTTATTGAACTTATATCGAGATAAAAATTTGTATAGTAGCATAAATTTTTAATTATATCTGACAAATGTGAGTATAAGTCCGCAAGAGATTTTTGGCATCCTGTTTTGCGTGCATGCATTGCCAAATATAGAGAATTTATTGAACACAAAGATTACCCGATCTATTGTATATTTATAAATTCTCTCAGCATTTTCAAAAATAGATAACTTCCTAATGGCATCGTAAAATTACCACAGCTCAAACGATGAATATATCTCGGCAATATTCCATAACAATTCGTCGATATCGCGTTTCGATGTACTTACTTTACAACAAGCCAAGAACGAGGCTATAAAAATATTTGTCCGTAGGTCTAAACTATCGAGAGATTCCGATAAGAATCAATTTTTTTGGCCCTTTACCATTCAGAATCGCTCCGTACGAGCAGTGAAACTTTTTTTCGCGGCTGCTATCTGCAGCTTCTCGTTTTTCACCGGAAGAATGACGGTAGCAGGAAGCGAGATAAGTTCGCAAAGTCTCGGTGTCTCGAGACTCGTGTTCGAACGAGACAATTGCGCCTCGGTGACGTCCCGCATTCTTCGTAGGAACGCGAGATTTTAATCGCGTTTGTCCGAGATCGTCGTTGACAATCGAACGCGAAAGAAAGAAGGGAGCGAAATAACGATGGTAAAAATCCGATAAAATTTTCGATAAAAACCCCGGAGGTAAGGCGAGGCGACGTCTGGCTTGTGGTCCTGTTGCCAGTGAAAAAAAGGAAATCGGTCGAGTTGGATACGACGACTGAGGAGAGGTTTAGCGAGAGCGAATGGAAGGAACGGTGAGTCGCCTGAATGGACGGGCTCTCTCGGATCCGTTATTCGCCTACGATTCAAAAGCGCTCGGTTAGAAACAAGAGACGCGCGACCGGTCGTTAGCGACAATGGGCTTTTGTTTTTTCGGGGGCAGATGTTGGACCAAAACTGTCGGCAGCGTAGAGAACCCTCCGCAACCCCTGCGCGAGAACCGGCAGCCTCACGAGCTTAAGGTGAGCGAAGGAGGAAGAGAACGGAGCAGAGACACGTGTCTCTTCGCCACTTCATAAATCACCCGCCTATTTATCCGCGTACGTCTTCTGCCACCGTTTAATGTCGTTTTTTTTTACGCGATGTATGATCCGCAATGCGTTTCGTTATATTGCATTTTTATTAGAATCTGCATAAAAACAAATTTACTGAATACTTGATACATATTTCTCCGAATAGTTCTGAGTAAACATTTACTTACAATAAATGAATATTTGCTCAATAAAAAATGATAGTTAAATCAAATTAAAGGCTTTTGTATCAAATAAATATGTTTACATTTAGTAAATATTTACTTAAAACAACTCAAATATTTACTAATGATAAATCACAAATTAACGAAAAAACTAATAATTTTTACAGACTCTTTTAATTAAAACAATTAATAAAATCATGAAATATGTGATACAGGCAATAGGCTAGGGTGAAAGATTGCTGATGAAGGCTCAAATCATGAGTGGGGAAACGTTCAAAGTTAAGGTTTACATTTTTAGTATTAAGAAAAATTGCGCTAATTGATAACCAGCGTCGACTCCTATTGCCTGTATTACATATTTCATGCTTTTATTAAATATATACTAAAATTTTTTAGTTTTTTTTTCAGTGTAAACGGTACTTCTCTTTCTTTAAAAATTGTTCTAAAATAATAATGTATATTTTGATAACTGCATTAAATACATATAATAATAAGAATACATATGTGTGTGTATTAATAATGAACAAGCTTATAAAAAAATTGTAACTTTTTCACATTGAAATTTTTTATTAGATATAAAAAATAAACAATCAAGGAAAAATTTGATATTAAGAAGATCCTAGATAATTTGTAGTTCATTAATTTAGAAACATTTCAAAAAATATATTTTCAAATAATTATTTCACAACAAAGCAACAAAATGCTCATTAATACAATAAAACATTTCATGTGGAAAATAAGAAACAGATTATCAGTTATCATTATCAGTATACGAAAATATTAGATTGCGTACAACATTCACGGTGCAGAACACATTTCTGATTTTGATGAGGACAATTACTTGTCGCATAAAAATAAACGCGGTTGCATCTGAACGAATCACGTATACGGGAAAGAGGGGAGAGAGGATGTGAATTGCCGGGAAGGAAGATAACGTAAAAATATAATATTGCCCGGCGAATCTAAGTTGGATTGCTTACAAATTGGCCTATACATCTGTAATGTTGCGATCACCAAGCCCGGTGGCCCCTATTGTGGGCGTCCTTGTAATTTCCATCCACGAGTGGAAGGACGCGTACCGGAATCTCTGCGGGAAATGTTCCGAGGTTATTAGTTTTTCACATTAATTTTCCTTCTTATGTCCTTAGCAAGAGATACGCCAGACCGGTCGGAGAGTCGATTCTTCGCGATAGTTCATGTAAGAAGCTATCAATCGTTTTTCTTTAACATCCAAATCAGACAAATCCCGATTCTTGATCGAAAATCAATCTAATTCGGATTTTATGATTTACAATGCCGATTAATGATGTAATCCTTTCGAGATGGATTTAATTTATGATCTTATAAATGTTATGGCTATGATGTATATAATATTATTATACAGGGTATTTTCAAATTCGCACCCGCGCAGTACAAGACGTCATACTTTACGCTAAAAGAAATAATTTTTTTCTTTTGCAAAATTGCGTCTGACAAGTAGTTTTTGCAGGAGAGCAGGTTGAAGTTGTACAAGTAAACGCAAAAATTATTTGTCGAGTGTAATTTTACTACAGGAAAAAGTTGTTCGTTTTAGCACAAAAAACAACTTTTTCCTTTAGCAAAATTGTGTCCAATAAATAGTTTTTGCAGGAGAACAGGTTGAAGTCAACAAATAACTGCAAAAATTATTTATCGGACGCAATTTCGTTAAACGAAAAAGTTGTTTGTTACAGCATAAAGTATCGCGTCTTGTACTTTGCAGGCGTGAATTCGAAAACACCCTGTATATTAATTTTTAAAAACGCAGTTATGAAAAAAAAGTTATTTATTTTTTATTGAGAGTTGAAAGTTGTTGAATCTAAATTTATTTCTTAATTTGTTCTTGCTATAAAAGCTATAAACATAGGTCATTTGCCGTAACGTCGAATCGTAGCCCAACATCTAATTGTCTCTAATTTCCCGACAAGACTTTAATTCCTTGCATTATGTTTGACCATCGATGGGAACGACGTTCGCTACAATTCGACGTTTTTCCACGAAATTTTCGTTAGATTCACGCGAGTGCACATCGCCTGCAGTGAGAGAAACGGGCGAAGATATCCCGAGGCGGTATCCTTGTTAGGACATCCGTCCTGTCAAAACGTCCAGAGGACACATCGGAGCAATTGAATTACGATCATCCCCAGGGCGAGTTCCGACCGTAACCAATAATTCCATTATCCATTAGTATTGGGTCGCGGCAATTTCCTTCGCCGACCGAGGAGGTATCGGACGCCCACCATCGTTGCCGTCGCGACGCCGACGCGACGCGTACGTGGCAGCCGATCTCCCGGCGAAATACAGAAACCGATCGGGAAAACGGATAGATTCCCGGCACACGTCTGTATCGACGCGCCCGAGATGGACAGATCCGTGACGCGATCGCAAATATCGTCTTATCCATAATAGAACGTCGTCGCGACATTTATCGGCGCCTGAAACGTCATACTTTCAGCTATCTAAAAATGATTTCTTCTATCGTAATTTACTATAATCCGATATACGGTGGTACATTTGCTTTTTTTCTCATTTAGACTTGAAGTCTCTTTCATATTCGTATATATAAAAAGCATAAAATACTTTATAGTGATATAACAAATCCAACATTGAGAGAACAACGCATTAAATTTTAATAAATATTTATTTGAATAGTGCCAACTAAATATTTACAGTAAATGAATATTTACTCAATAAAAAAATGATTGTTAAATTAAATTAATGGTTCTTATATCAAATAAACATATGGTATAAAATTCAGAAAATATTTAGTTGATGCTATTCAAACAAATGATTTACTAAAGTTTAGAATATTTTTTTGTCAGTGAAGATATATTCCAAATCCAAGGAAGAAATTGAGATCTTTAAACATCTCTTCATCATGCTCGATGAGTCGTGACAACATTTGGATGGAATTCTCCAAAATTCCCCCAAATTATATATCGTCGGTACCTCAGTAGCAAGATCATATATTCACGTAATTTCTTGCAACGCTTCATCGCAGGTTAAGTTATCTGGTTATCACCGCTGTATTAATGTCTTGCGCAAATCGCCTGATAAGAGATAACATCGCTTGCGTAGAAACCGCCGACTTTGTTCATATCGGCCATAATTACCTTTGTGCGCCATTGCTCGTCGTCCTGCGCCAGTTATTACGTTATAACGCGTATCCGAATATTCCTGTCGGGGCCAAATTCACTGTTAGGAATCAATCGTGAGGATTGAACGCGACGCGAAATCGCCGTTCTAGCGGGGACCCTTCGTCCTCGCGAGCGACGCTTTCGTTTAATCTTCGGGGAACGCGGATCGATTCTCATTGCCGTATACGAGATCTCATTTCGTCCATGTTCGGATGCTGACTGGAGCATCGGGATGTGTACAGGGCCGGCCAAGGGCCCCGACAGGATATCAGAAGAATAGAAAGGACCTACCGGCATGCGCACCAATGGAGGGGGCAATTTTTATACGAACCCCCACTTTATATTCCGTTGTCCTCTCTTTCGCGTACTCTTTCCTTCTCTCTTCCTTATATCTCTCTACCCTTTCTATTTCTCTCCGAAAACACCCTTCGTCGTCGAGTTTTTCTCGCGGGGTCGAAGAGTTTTTCGAGTTAACCCCGACATGTTTCACCACCGTACGTTTCGTTCTATTCCGTACAAAAGATTCAAAATGGCGCTTAGTGCGTAGATCGTTTTTTCTTCTCTTACAGGGCCTTTCCACTCTGTCGCATCTCATGTGTGTGTACACGTCGTGAAAAAACAAGACCAACCAGAAAAACGAACTCCGTTTGTGAGCGAACTAGGTTTAAGACAGACCAATGGTAAGATCTAAAGGTCCATCGACCTCGCTCTGACAATTGGATCGATTTTTTTATTTCGCCGTAGGTTTCCTCGAATTTCTTTGGCTACCTTTTTTGATCTAAGGGCTCCCCCCTGTATCTTCGATATCACAAACGGTACCTCTAACGGGTTTTCTCTTTTCAAGTGAAATAGAGGTTGAACGTTTTTTTAAGCTGTCATTGACCTCGCTTTGAATAGTGAGGGTGCGTCGAACTGGATGACCGCAGGTAATTTTCTAAAATTTTGAATTACATCTCACAAAATTTTTTATAGAATGTTGATCTCATTTATGCTTCGTTTTAAGAATAGTAATATTGAAATAGAGTAAATGAAAATAGTTCTTTTGTAGTGTCAGAATAGTATATAGAATATAATCTATAATTATGTCTTATAAGGATAACTGTAGAATATTAAATGAAACTAAGTTAATACATATGCTATTCTATTCTTGTTAATTCCATTCTTAAGGTTGGTATTAAAACTTCATGACTGCAAATAATTTAAGGTACATATTAGCAAATATAACTTAATCAATCTCATAAAAACGTCAAAGTATAAATTATTTTAATGTATATTTGCTACATACTTTCTTGATAATATGAATATGAATTATTTAGAATAATCATACAATTAATTTAATACTTAATGAGTTATAAAAGTATAAATAGGATTCGACAATAATGTCGCTACATATCGTGTTACGAAATTTTTCCATAATTCATCCCCGTAGGAAACTCTGCTTTTATGTTCAATAAATCGCACGATCCTACAGAACAGTACCCTCCTCAGAAAGTAGAGCGTATTGCCAAGTCGTACCAAAATATCAGCTCGATCTCAAGCCGAGCTACGAGAATGAGTGCCGAACAAACGGGTGAAATCAGTGACCACATTGGATATCAGAAAGGCCTCGGGGAGATCGGAGCCGCTAGAAAACTGCGTTCCACTGTTCCGCGCTCGGCGACCACACGGTTATGAGAAATATGAAATCTGGTTCTCACGGATTCTGAATGGGGTACAGGCGGTCTCTCTCGCGCATAGACGCTCGCCATCCCGCTCGCTCTCGCGATCCATCGCTCCACATGCGTATCGTGGGAGGATCTCGAGACCCGCGGGGTCGCCCTTTGTGAGCCCGCCAGCAGGACATTGTCCATTGAGAGAACGGGCAAACAGGTCCTAGAGAGAGAGTTGACCTGTCCCTCCCGTACCTTTTATTCGCGCTCCTTTCAAGAAAAACCCCTTTCCTCGATTTTTCGATCAAAATAAATCATACAGGCATACAGAGTTATGCGTCCGCGAACGTACAGCTGCATTGCTTCGTGACGTGCGGCTGCTTGGACATCACGCGGATTCCGTATTCGCGTCTACATCATCATCCCGTCGTGCCCCCGCCGTGTTTTCGAGAGTATTTCTCAGGCGTGCATGGCCATGCGTGGCCTTTAATGCAGCGCGCGATGCGTTTCACCTTTCGTGAGACTCAGCTTCGACGTTTCTCGCATCTTCGCGGACTCCTGGGAACTTCGTCGTCGCGTCTCCAATCGCCGCCGCAATCGTTTTCACAACTGCGCCGCGGCTTTACGGTAGACGTGGGAAGGCGACCGGCGATACGGAACGAAAAAATTCCACACGGTTTCAAAAATTTCGCAACATTTCATTTGACCGACTAATAATGATTAATTAAAAAATGATTAATTGAAAAATGAGAATATTACATGATTGTGTTATACATTTTTATATTTCAATCATGCGTAGGAAGTTGAGGATTATTTGAAATTTGATTATTATTAATGTTAATATAAATATAGATAAATCATAATGTTATACAAAATTTGCGCTGGTAGGAATATATCGTTAAAATTCTGATAGGATATTCTAACATGATACCCCATTCAACTAGGATCGCGGACATGTTTTTCATCCAATGATGATGAAACCACGCACCAATGGTTCGCTTCCATGTTGGCCCACAGTGACTAACAATGACGGAAAAACAAACGGCGGGCAACGAGAGCGTCAACGAGGATCGCCAATGAAAACGCGACGAAACGCAAAGCGCAAAGCCGCACCGTGGCTTTGTATTGTCCAGCACCGTGGTTTCACCCTTTTCCTCCCACATTCTCTCTCATCCGCTTTCTCTCTCACACTTGCCCGTTAATTAGAAAGTTCCGCGGTAAAGAGACGAAAGAGGGGGAGGGAGGGG
>NW_017299892.1:708795-714447 GCF_001594075.2 Trachymyrmex cornetzi | reverse complement strand
GTTGCGAACGCCATACACCGACGCCTCGGATTTGCGAAGTGCAAATTTATTCGTGGCACTTCGCGACTGCCTAACATTTTGTTTGTAACTTTCCGCGTGTGCTCGCGATTACTAGATCAAAATTACTGTGCATTATTTATTTTAACACATTGCGAAACGATATTACTGCTTCAAAGAGATTAAATATATCCGACTTGGGCTCTTTTGTATTGCTTTGTTTACACGGAAAGAACTATTTTACTGAAGTATTTACAAATTTAGCTAGATACGGATCTGAAAATTTTGTTGGACTATTAAAATAATTACGTGGAAATCTCAAGCATGACGAACGCTGCAAAAAGTTTTAATATTCTAACAAGCAATTTGAATGTCCTTACATTTTGATGGTTCGAGAAAATTATTTTCAGAATCGTATTTAGTTAAATTTTTTAATACTTCGGCAAAACCGTCCACGTACTTTTCTACAAAAATTATCTGATTATTGGAATTAATTTAAAAAAGTATGATATTTTTTTAAATTGTGTCAAAATACTTCACCGATATTAAATTTTATAGCAAATTTTATGAAAATGTAACTCTTCATATTAGAATGATTATACAGTGCGTAATACATATCTCGATAATTTTGTCGATTTTTTATAATTGATTGATGCTAACGGAAAATCTTATTTGCATCTTGCGTTTCTAACGAATGGTGACGTCGCAACCATTGTAATTTCCGCGCGTCCGACATTAAGTGCGTAAGAAACTGTTACCCCAATCTCATTTTTTTTTTTTATAATAGTAGCCTTACATTCGGGGCCTCCTGCGGACCTGTCCTGCAATTGGTCCGGTCGCAACAATGAACTCTCCTCGGCCAGTCCTTCACGCTTTTCTCTCTCCTTGTCTCGATCGGGCTAAAAATCGAGAACCCCGCCGTGCAATTCTACGTCTCGCAACCAATCGAAAGCCCTCGTGTTTTAAAACTGACACGTTTTTCCACGTTTTATTCCGCCTTCGAGTCGTCGAGCAATGGCCGGACGTGATTTCTCGGGTCGCCTTTTGTTTCACCGCTTTACCTCAGCCTCGTCTTTTTGACCATTACGTCGCTCCTTTATGTCGCCCATTATCGCCTTGTCAAAGCAAATATCCGATCCTGGTTTGCCGACCCGAAAATCACGTTCGACAGCGTCATTTCCCCTTCCGGCATTCAATGACATACTCCTTATGCTATAGATCAAAGAAATCTAGACACTAATATGATTTGTCAATATTTAACGGGAATAAATATATTGTATTTACGTGCTTATACACAATACAAATGCACAATATTAATATAAAAATGTTGAGGACCATATCTTTTTTAAATTTGTTAATAAGATAAAGCATAGTCAAGATTTTGGAACAAAGTATTTAATGAGTTTGGTCTTAATTCTATATAAGTATAATCCCGAAACTTCATTTTATTACGAAAAGTACGGTAATCCGAAACTTATATTTAAAGCTGTGTTGTATTAATTCTAATTAATTAAGTAGCTCAAGGGTTTTCAAGAGAAAAGACTATAATACGAATTTGTACTCATTCAGTACTATCACAATTTGCATTAATTTTACCGCATTATAAAATATAAAGAACGTTTCAAAGAGATGTTTGATGCGTATCGACACGAAGACTACAGACTACACGTAAGATTAAGAATCAGTTCTAACGTTGAACAACCCAATTGTATTGTTGCTTCATTACAGCAATCTTATTGCGCGGAAACATTAAGAGCGTGGGGACAGTTTCGTAGAAACTCGGCTTCAGACACTTCCTTGGTAAATACGACTTCCTCAAGGTCTCGCCGACGCGACCAGGAGGCAACGAACCCACCAGGTATCGAACGCGTACGCCTCGCGTGAAAAGTAATGTTCAAGGACGCGTCATTATGCGAGAGATCTTTTTTCCTCCCTTTTAATTACATGCTTCCGGTATTCCGGAGCGGTTCCGCGAGTGTTCCCATTAAGAAACGGGAAAGTAGCTCTCCGGTCGAAGCTTCTGCGGGGCCAACGTTCGCCGTGGGGCCAAAGGCGAGAGAGTACAGAGAAAGAGAGAGAGAACGCATAACTAGATCCAACCTCGAACCCGACACGACGAGTCCAAGGGAATATCTATAAAAGCATCACGTTCCTCCCTATTCCCCTGAACTTGGTCTCCAACGCGTCGTATTTATAGAATGCTGCGAGACGCCGTGTATACGCACCACGTGGTTTACATACGCGCGCCGGTCGTAGAGGATTAGATTATAACGGGTGGCCACGGAAGGAAATCCTCGGATCAGTAACCTAAGAGAGCTTGCACATGCTTTCACACACAATATAAATTATCACTCTGTTTAATGTTGCTTTTAGAGTAAATCGGAGCTGTTTCAGTAGTGCCTATATTATGTGTCCTGAGAAGTATTTACATATGTAAATACTTTTCAAATTTCTCTTTATAACTTTGAATTTGAAGAGTGTCTCATTAATTTTCTTTATTCGTTAACTAAAACAAAAGATAAAACGCTATAAAAAATAATTGTTTTTATAATTAGAGTTCTCAAAATACTTTTTAATGAATAATATGTGACACGATTTGTAGAAAGACAATAAACAATACCATGTAGAAGTAGCTGCGTCCATGCGAAGTCGAGAAAAAATAGATAAAAAGATCTTAATTAGATTTGTCTGATGGATTCACTTGTGAACCGGTCAGATCAGATTGCTTCACGGAGGGAGATGCGCGGAAGTGACTGACCCTTGTCTGATGACCCACGAGGTGTCGTCGGTGATCATCCGGAAAGGGGACCGGCCACCTTGTACTTCCTAAGTGGAAGGAGGCGCTTCGTAGTGACCCTTGGTCAGGTAGCCGGTGGAGAGTCGGTCCATCCCCTCTTCCTGCTTACCGACAAGTGAACGGCCGACAAAGCGTATAATAATACGAGTAGATTATCGTCTCGAAAGGTGTTCGCACCTCGGGAGGAGGGTCTCGGACAATGGTGGACAATGGACCGGGAAACCGACACCGCAAACAACATAAATTTTCCTCGCAGCACCTCCTCGTCGCATGGACAGTCTCGACTTACGACGACGGACACCTCCGCGCCCTTCTTTTTTTACAAGTGCAACTCGATGCTGTCCCGATGCTTTTCTTCAGGGCGACCGTCTTTCTCCGCGGCAAGATCAGCTGGCCACCGTGGACGCGCTTGTAAATCCATTATTTTGAATAAAAGTCGAAAAACGACCCGATCCTCTTCAAAGTCTATTCTATCCTCTATAGAATCGTTATTTGAAGGGACAAAATATTTTCGCTTGTGGCGACATTAAGACGATGAACGAGGATTTATCTGCGACGCATAATCGCAAATTATTTCTCCCTCTTTTCTCCCTCTTACCTCTCCTAAATATTTAATCTCGTTAATGGAATACTTTCCGTTCCGTTGAGAAATGAATTCTCAATAAAAGATTAAATCAACGTTGCGGATTTTTTTAATACTTTGCTTATCGCTGTTCTTTAATTATCAGCCGAGTTTCTAAGTTACGACTTTTCTTACTTTGCGCAAAGTATATGAATATAAAATCAATGTGAAAAAAGTAATTTCTCGAAGAACTCAGGTACATCTCAGATTTATCAGTTTCAATAAGATATCGATCGTATTTTTCCGTTTATCATTTCTATCCGCATTTATCGTGAGAATACGACCGTTCGCGCACGGTTTCGCGATCTTAACCCCTTTTTAAGAGTGGGTGTACCACGGAGGCCAATAAGTCGGGTCGACGAGTCTCGCGAACGAACCAGACGACATCGTATTTCAGCCGAAATTGCCCACCGGCAGATTGGATGGACGATATACAGCCCCGTTGTTGCCGAGTTCGGCGAAGACGTGGAGAAACTGTATCGACGTCGTCTGTCCTGGCGGTAGGACCAGGAGGATTGAAGGAAAGTCCGATGAGTAATTAATGCCTGTCCCATGTAGTCCGCCCCATTTTCCCCTGTAACTAGTTCGATGCTCCGTATCGGAAACGTAGTTTTCCGTCCTGTACTGCTTCATCTTGCCAATTTCTTTTCGGTATATTTAATCGCAATAATTAACATGGCGCGAACTAGCAGAGCTTTCTTCGTGGAATATTGAACAAGGCATTTTAATATATTTTCGTGCACTATCACATCTCCTAATTTTAGTGGACCGAACTGACATGGCCAAAATTCGTGAAATGAAAAGATATTTAAAATTAATCGTCAGCGTTTATTCGTGTTTAATTTTATTCCTCTTCTTATTCTTATGCGAATTTTAATTTAAGTTTTTACATGTTGAAGTTATTTCTTTCTTATTCGCTGTTTTTTTTTATTCTCGCTATCTTTCGCTCCATTTTACAATCTATATTATTATTTAAATTTGCGAAAGTTTTCTTTTCTTCTAATAATAATATGCGAGAAAATTGTTTCTTGTTATTTTTTAGCTAAGAAAAAAGCTTACCAAGACAAGTATTAACATTCAGTAGCGAACATCAATACGATATCAGACAATGATGATAAGTGGTGCCATCTCGATGTCGGTCTCTGAACCGATTCTCGAATGCATTATTAATTAAAATATATTAATGAGAATATTATTAATTCCAAGTCTCTCACATTAGTCATACGGTGATGAATCAATAACAAGACCTCTATTTAAACTTTTTATTGGATCGATGTTACATATCAATTGAATTATTTGTTCATCAAATATAAGCTCTACAGTATTAAATACTATTTTTATTTCAAAACTTTGATTTGATTAATACTAAGATATTCTCTAGTAGAAATGTATGCAGTTTTCCTAGACACCTATTCAGTTACTATCTAATATTACTGTATTCTCATTAATTGTGCCAATACTGAGTAGGAAATGGACAAGAACTTGATAGAATTTTATTCTGTCCATTTCACGAGCAGTTGGCTTGCTTATTAATCAATTTAATATCCATTATTTGTTGTGTTTCTATGCAGTAAATGGATTCAGATTTTACGCAACTTTTGTATGCAGTAACTGCAAACAAAGCGTTACATTCTGATTGGGACCCTAAGTACTTTTCCTTCTCAGTTACTAGACAGAAGTTGGTGTAACTGTTTAGTAACTGCTCAAAAAATTGAATGAAATTTCTACCAGGGTTGATAATGCTATTAAAACGTTTTATTTGATTAAATGTAACTAATTCAAAATTTGATTTTTTTTTTGCGAGCAACACATTTATCTACATGCGTTTTCTCCGTAAAGTAAGTTTACAAGTTTGTTTTAGTTCAGTATCATCGTTCGTAAAAAATCGAAAGTGCCTTCGCCTTACCTGGTCGCGTGCTGGATCCTGACGCTAAGAAGAAGGAAGGGAAAGGATGGAGAAGAGGGATCGTGAGAGGGAAACGGGCGCGAAGGAAAGGGTTCGCCACGCGCCCGACGCCCCAAAGGTTAATCTAGAAAATCAAATCAAAGCGTTTTTTTGGTCGAGGACTTGCCGGAGACGCGTTGGAAGTAAGAGAAGTTGGACCCATAAGAGGACGAGAGAGTGACGTGAGAGAAAGGAGATGCGAGGAGGAGACGAAGGGCTTCCGACGGGCTGCGCATCAAAGACAATATTCAACACGTACGCTGTACGCAAAAGGCGCATATGCCGCGCACG
>NW_017299892.1:702185-708725 GCF_001594075.2 Trachymyrmex cornetzi | reverse complement strand
GGGGGGGGGGTAAAGCTTTAGCGCTCTATTTGCTAAATAACATCCTTGGGAGTACCTCGAGACTAGATACAGGGCGAGCAAGAAACCCTTCTCGCGGGTCAGCGGGTGTAATTGCGCGCTTATTAACCTTTGCCGCGTTGCGTTTGCCTATCAACAGAAGAGCTTTGCTCTAAATTAACATAATTAATTTTCATGCTTTCTCGAATTACTTCTGCGTATCAATGAACTGAACATTGTAGATATGTAGTCGTCCACATTTTCTGGATAATTATTTTTGTAATAATTACATTTTTTTTTTATAATGATTTATGCCTGACGGTAAATACAATGAACTGATTTAAATTTTGCAAATTTCTCTGAAAGATAATTAATACTTCGGTTCGGAAGAAAATTACTTCGAAAAATATTAACGCTACTCTGCGAAAGTAATTAGAAATGATTGCGCGATGATCGTCATTCATGACAAACCGCAAACGCGCATAGACAATGCGTGTGGCTAGTTCAAGAAACTTTCGACAATGAATGACAATGCGGGCTGGACAGTTAATTAATCATTCGGCTTCTAACACTTGAAGGCTTATTGCGTTGTTGCGATACCTACTGCAGACTCTATTGACTAGAACATTACGTGGTTATCACACGTAGTCAAAAACAAAACGCAAGCGGCGAGTGATTTACAGCATTAGATTGTAATCTTGTTGTTCAGAATTTCCATGTCTTGTTATCCAGATTTGCGAAAGACTTGCGGTAAAATTATGGTCTTAACATTACCTTGAATTTTAAATCATTACCGTCGGTAGTGATTTAAAATTTCTTATTTCGGAAAATATGTCTGATATCTTAATGCCGCTGTTTAAGAAATGCATATACAAATATAATGATAAGCTTGTACATTATTATCATAGGACACGATATATAAAGTATTCGTGAAAGTTTCTGCTATCAGCAATGCATAAGCAAATATATTTTTCATAATGTTCTTGAAATTAAATAACTGAAGTTTAATAAGTTTAATATATATATTAAGAGAATCTTTATATCAACTATTCTATGTTTAATCAACTAATATGAAAATTATTTAAATTCTAAAGCATCTTATTTGAAGTACAGACTGCAAGTGTACTTTCGCTTTACGGTAATTGATAGAAGAAGATTTAACGTTTTGTTACCTACAATTACGAACCTTATAGTATTAATCATACAGATTGTACCAACCGTTTAAAATTTTCGCTTCGGATCCAAATGACCTATATCTATAATAGAAAGTTAATTACACTTGCAAGCCAAATTAGTCTTTTATAATACATTAATGAATTTTATTCTCAATCATCTTATTAATTTTATATTCCATATTTTCATATCTTATTAATTTTATATTCCATTTTTCGACAACTTGCGCTACATTTTCCTTTTGAAACGTTCAACGACGTTCCTCTGCGACGGTCGCCGTTAACTCAACAATTCGCGAATGTCGGGTGACAAGAGATAACTCGTATATAACGCACATCTCTTTTGCACGGTGCATCATTATGGGAAAATGATTGTATGATAGGATATGATACTTGCCGTTCGATATATGCGAGTAAATACGCGATCTATTTACCGCCGCCTATCTACATATGATACGCATGTCGGAGGGAATACGGGAAAGCGGGTAATCAAGCTGCAAGCACGCAATAAATGCATCATTTTGTGGAAGAGGATAATATCCTGCATTTGCGAACGCGAATTTGAAGGCTAAAAACTTAAAAACGCGATAATTCGCCCAAGGGCCGCAAAGTTTCCTACAACATTTCCTTTAATTATTATATAATTGAATCTTCATGTACTCTGAAAACTCTTTTTCTGCTAGTCGATCGATCCATTCGCGATTTGAAATTATAAAAAAACGAAACGAGGTCTCACTTAACGCCGGCGGGAACTCACCTTAACGCGGACGATAGGTGATATCGTTCGCGCCATCATCGATTCATCGATATCAAATAAGATATGATAGAATGATGAGGTGAAACGAAGCACATCCATCATCATTGTCGCATCTACGTTCACGAGGCCGTCACTTAGTCGTCAGCCGTCAGGTAGTTGGCCGAGAAGTAAACAGGACTTTCTCAGTTATCGCGGAAAGAATGATTCTTTCTTGGCATCGTGTTCTTGACATGAAAATCAGTTGGAAATAAAGAAAAATCGATCCTGATTTCGGCCCATATGTTATAAAAAAGAATTATCGATTTGATTTCAAGAGATCTCTCGACACTGACACTGTCCGTGAATTTTGCTTCCGGATGGCGGATACGCCAACTCGCGAATTCGCGATCTTGTTCATTGCGATATCGTCATCTTCCTCCTCCTAATCGCGACGATCGATCGCGTGCTATTATCGGACCTCACCGTCTTAGAAACCCATGGCGTTACTTCGTTCGTCGTCACTCGCGAATCGACATGGCCCATTGATCTATCGATCGCTACGCTACCCTGTGACGAAGGTCAACCAATAAAAGTAATCGGGGCGCAAGGGGATAATCGGTGTGCCGCAGAAATATTCCGGTATCTTTTCGCGGCGGCGTCATCGCGCGAACTAAAGAATATCGCAGTTGTAATTAAGAAAACGGAGCCGCCGCCGCCGCCGTCGCCGGCGTCGCCGCCGTTCCATGAAGGCGAGGGGGTGCCTCGCGGGCGTCGCGGGGGCGGGTGTTACCAACGGGGGGTAGCAGCCGCGGGGGTGGAAAAGTCTGTGAAAAACGCGCGCATGACAATGCCGCCCTTTCTAGCCCACCCCGCGCCTTCTACCATCACCTTCTCCTCCTCCTCCTCCTCCTCCACCTCTATCTCCTGCTTCTCTCCGACTCCTTCTCCACCACCTTCGTCGCCTCCACTCTCCTCGCCTGGTGGGGGCTGTCGCGAACTAATTAAAAATTCAGCCGACGACGAGTTACCCGAAGACGTTGGCCTTCCATCCCTCTTTTCCCTCTTTCGCTCTCGTTCGACCTCTTCTTCTCTCCCTCTAGTTCATTCACTCACACACACACTTTCTCTTTCTCCTTGTACCTCATCCTTCTCTCTCTCTCTCTCTCTCTCCCTCTCCCCTCTTTTCTCTTGTACTTAACTTTCTCGCGCTTTTCGTAGCTTTTTTACCTTCCCTCCGTCGTCAGCCACGCGACCGCCGATCCTTTTCACTTTTTTTCGTTGCACCACACCACGAGGAACGGCCGCGCGCTTACCTCATCGACAGGTTGCCTTCTTCATCGAGGCTCGGGTGCTTTTTCCGAGAAGACGGAGTTAATTACCGGATCACGACCAGGATACCGACTCGATGCGGAAGACTTGTATTATGACTGCCGCATTAAATTCTTTTCTCCAGAAAGCATTGCTTGCCAAGAAATTAATCGCCACCAAGAAGAGAATCTGATTTTAAAGTTTGCCCTTCCATCTCGCTTTATTTTTATTATACTATGACATAGACACCGACGATGCATAACGTCAGTGAATCGAAACGGATCATAAAATGATTAGGATCGAAGTAGAGCGTGCTGGACTTGCGTGACTCGATTGAAAACGATTTACGACGATTCGATCACGGATCGTCGTGGAAGGATTTGCCGCCGATGAGCACCGAGTTTCTCGTTACAAATGGCACGGATTTGTCGGCGGCGATTAACAACTAGCAGAGAGATTACTTTTGATTTGCTCTCGAAGAAAACTTAAAACGAGTTACGTCGACATAATCGAGTAGATCCGCAAGTAATTTTGCTCTTGATTAACAATGTCTTAATGCATATTGATACAAAGAATTAATATTGAAAATTTCTGAGAAGAATGCAGAATATCGTAACGAAAAATAGGAAATATTTTGCGATTTAAACGAAAAAGAATTTATTTTACTATTTCTAGCCTATTTTCTTACTAGTATTAAAAATTTAGTATATATACAATATAATACAAAACAAAAATCTAAAACAGAATGAAAAATACTAACTTACGAAAAATATATTTGTTTATTAAACTTCTGTTGAAAGGAAATCTTTTCGGACAAAACAACAATATTTGTGTTTTGGCATTCGTATGATTAGTTGGAATTTGAAGGCTCATTCTTATGATTTTCTAGGAACTACTGTTTTCTTTTCTGTTAATATAGCTATATTAACTTTTTTTATTTTCTTCCTTTGATTCTTAATTTCTTACCAGTTTTAATTTTTTTATGAGGACCTATAAATATACACTTAAATTATATATAAACTTAATTGACACTGTGATGAAATTAATCTGACTATTTATTTTTTTAAACATTTATCGATCCTAATCGAAAACATTCATAAGTTTGTTCCGAAACAATGGATCGACAAGTACTTACTAACAGGAGTTATGTCATTTTTAATCTAATCACATCATAATAGGATGCATTATCAACTCTAATCTAATCGTACTCAAGTATTGGAAGTATTATACAACTTGTACAAGTAAATGATGAAGCGGTATATATAGAATCAAAATATAGCGAGTTTTTTTTTTAGTAACGATTTTAATAACTTCATTGTTTCTTTGCTCCAACCGCGTGGCACGATAAATACGCTCGTAAACATGATACACATGATTTTGAGCGCATTGTCTTCACAAAACGAGACAAACATCATGCATTTAGCGTGTGTCTAATCGCGTGTTTTCGCACCGTCGCGGCGTGACCATTTCGCCACGAATATTTGGCTTTCGTGTCAATTCGATCCGACGTGATTCACGCCAAGTGACCAAGTGGTATCGAGCGTGTTATCATCCTTTAGCATTCTTGCCAAAAATTACAGCGGCATGTAAACACGAAAGAAAGAGTTCGCGTTAACATCGGACAAGCGTGACATTTCGTGGAAATGGAATTTTTTGTTGTCGTCACTCACCTTGCGCGATCCTGACCGCGGGCATTTTGATCCTCATGGTGGCGTTCGCGATCTTCGACTCTCGTCGCGTAACACTGTCTCTTAAAGAACGAGCCTCAGCTCCGGGAGTCCAGGACGGAAAGGGGTTGCAGTTGCAGTTGTCGTTGGGACCAAGAGCCAGTTGTTACCTTCCGATCTCCTGAATCACATCCGCGGAGACGAGATGAGAAAGGAGGAAGCGACAAGCGCACGTCGGTGGCAGACCAACAGGACAATGGACCCGATCCCGATTTCGGCCGTCGTCACGCTTCCGCCCTCCTCCCTCTCACCTCCACCGCGTGTTTTCGCCCTCCGCGAGAGGGTCCATCCGATTTTTCCCGGGATATCGAAACACTGTCCTCACTGTCCTTCTTGTTTTCTAGGGACACGCCGTGTCCAGTTCTTTTTATCGCGAATCGCGCTCTCTCACGCTTTATATTATATCCGATACGATTTCGCACACCTGATCATACACCGCAACCTCGACACTTCTTCGTCAACTAATATCGGTCCTCATGTTCCTCATTGGTCGCATCTTTTTGCGACTGTATCGCGTTCACTACCGCGATAAATACACGCGACATATATGACACCGTGACTCCGCGAACGATAGTATCAGTACCAAGCTGACCGAGTGACTAACTGACCGGAACGATCAGCGTGCACAGGTGCGGGATGGCGACGTTTACGTGCTCGGCCGGCGGGAACGGTGGTGTGGGCACTTTTGCGATGGACAGTAGTTCTGTACGTTGACTCGCCGCCACTGACCAATTTCCTCGTGGCACCTGCGAAACCGATGACACGCGGCACGATCGCAGACAGTTCGCTCGCACCAAAAAACGTGATGTTCGTCGCCCCGTGATCAACAGAGTTCGCAGTCGTTTCCTCGCACAACGAATTTATCCGGAATTGCTTCTGTACGTTGACTGTTGGACTCACTACCGTCGTCACCTTCGTACCTCGCCGATACGCGGTATATCGAAGTGAAGAATAGAAGAAAAAAAAAAGAAGGAAAATATAAACAAATCCGAAAGCGTCGCGTCGCGAGTGTCCCGCAGAGTCGCGACGCGATGTTTTGCACGAGTTCGATGAACCGAAGTTCCCAGACGATCTCGTCGTCCGGTGGTATCCTCGAATCCTTTTGACGTCTCTCTCTCTCTCTCTCTCTCTCCTCTCTTCTAGCTTCGTTTTGTTTTTTCTTTGATATTTTTAATTGCCGGCAATCGGCGCGGTGCACCCGCGGTCCCTGGACCACGCGCGATCACGGTGACGTGACGTCGACGTTGACGTCGACGTGCGACGATACCGCGTCCTCGTTGACGTACGACCTCGGCGGGCTGGTGTGGCTGTCTGGTGCAGCGGCCTGGTGGCGACGGCGCGGGTGCTGGATGCCTGATGCCGGCGTGGACCAGAGCGACGACGGTCCAGCATGGGTCGTATCGCCGAGTGGACTGTGCCGGACTGTGCGCGCCTCTAGTCGTGTGCCGTACGGGACCTGGTGTGTGTCGGGCACTGCGCTCGCTTCGGACGCGCTCGGTTCGTCTCGGCGCCGAGGCCGGACACCCCACGCGCTCTCGGGGTAGTTTTCACCCCCCGTGGTGGGGGTAACGCGCTTCCTCTCTCTCTCGCTCTCTCCCCC
>NW_017299892.1:697100-702116 GCF_001594075.2 Trachymyrmex cornetzi | reverse complement strand
GGCACTCGCGAGCGTCGTTGTTAGCCACGCGTACACCTACGGATCCATCTACACACACCCGCGCGGCGCTCGTCTCTCCTCGTTCGTCGCCTCGAAGCCCAGATCCACTCTTCTCTCTTTCCGTTCTCCTCTCGCTCACCGATACCGACGTCGGCGTTCGCCGTCCTTGTCGCGCGGGAGATAACCGCGAAGAGGGAGATCACGTCTTCTCTCGCGAGTATCTCCAACGCGGCGGGTAGTAGGGGAAAGGCGCGCTTTTTCCAAAACGCAACCCTTCCTTCGCGTCGTGGCGCGAACGCGGCGGATACGATTTTTCCGGCACGTTCCAACGGACGCGAGGGACCAACGGTTCTGTATCCGGTACGAAAAAATCCACCGTTGCGTATAGATAGCTCGGGAAACAAGTGTAAAACTCTATGTTAGGCTAGTATTTTTTTTATCCAATTTTGTATTTGTTTAATCTGCTTTCGATAGGACAGCAATATTTGACAATTTACTCAACTTTTGCAACTATTTTCAATGTTTAATAAATCATAAATTACGTTGCGATTTAAATTTCTAAACTATATAAATTTGACAAATACATTATTCGTACTTGTATTACAATCTTCTTGTCAATTATTCTATATATATATATTTATGAATGCAAATGAAATAATTAAATAAGATACTGTATAAATAACGACGGCTTGATGAATATAATTCAAATGAAAAAATTGTTTGAAAATAAAAACTCAAATCTTCATCGCGATTGATGTTGACCAGGCATTTAAGTTCCTGCAGTAATATCCAAACGTATTAATGTTGCTTGGAACGATGCCAAGTTTTCGTTGCTGATCGTTGCCGCACTCGTTACACCCGTAATGAGTTTCTGTAGCAGAATTTGGCGCGCGTGACAAATTGCTTCAAGTTACTTTTACTAACTACAAAAGACTTTTTCGAAGTTGCAAGTCCAACTGTATCTTATCAAAGCACGAAAGACAAAATTTATTTCACTATTATTGATTTAAAAACTTAATTATATACTGTCCCAATACGTATCACAATTGGCGTAATATGCATAAGATATTAATTAATCTTTTGATTCGATTGACCTTTTTTTTAAATATATACTTTCTATATCCTGTGACATAAAAGATAAAAAACTTGAATCAGAAAAATCCAGATAAATATATAATATGATGTAATAACAAATTTAGATATTTCGCTAATTTTCGAAATTAATTTAGCTCTTGCATTATTATCGCTTCATTATAAAATCATGTATTGAACGAAAAGAAAAAAGATATCCATTAACCGATGCGATGGTGCTAAATGCATGAGTCGCAACCAGATTTACGAACCGATCGTACCAGCAGTACGATGCACGCTCATCGTCCCTCGAACTCGCCGTAAACACACGGCGTCGAATCACAGAGAAAGCGGAGAGGAGCACACAGAAGTACCTGCTCTCTCACATTAATTATTCCGCGACTAAAACCCCTCATTCTACTCTCTTGTGGGATCGATATCCGCGACACGGATCTTTCTACGTCGGGATTACTCGCTGGAGGATCTCGATCCTGCGACCAGGCGAATGGGATAAGATGCGAAACTGCGGTAGGGAGAGAGCAGAGAAAAGAGAGAGAGAGAGAGAGAAAGAGAAGAGGTAGAATGGAAAGAGACGCGAATGTGGCGAAGAACCTTGTATTATCCTGGATACGAGACGTTCATCCGTCTACAAAGAGACACCGCGGTCGCGATAGGAAGTTCGAAGTTTCAAAGGGAGCATGTACAGCGTACGCCATACGTACGCGAATTCGTATATCTCACGTATTATGTATACACGACGTCGTGTCTCTCTCATCTCCGGCCCGTAGTGACGGACCACGCAATAGGATGCGCCCTTTAATTTTCCTCCGAGTGAGGAGGGCGATCTCTTTTCTACTTTCCTCGAGTCGAGTGGGGAAGAGGGGTGGGAGGAGAGAGATGGGCGCCGAAAATGCTTCCCAGGCCTCAGATGCAGCCTGTCCTCGGCATGTTTCTCGGTGGAGGCGTCTCTAAAGTGACTTTTAACAATCTCCAAAAAATTATCTAGTGCCCTAAGCGTTTCGGGCCTCTGGACAATATTTCGTAGGCCCGTACGTATCTCGGTCAGCTTATCTGAGAAAGATTTTGAAAAGACGAGAATTTAATGTATTTTTCGACAACTTTGTGGATTCTATATTTGACGCCAAACTTAATCGTTTACTACACTAAAAAAAATCTTAATTTCAAAGAAATATCTCTCTCTCTCAATGAAAATTTCTTTGAAAATACGATATTTTATTTCTTTTTGAAAGTACAATATCTTATTTTCAAAGAAATTTTCATTGATCTCCAAAGAAATAATTTTTTGAATACGAGCAAAGAGGTATTTCTTTGAAATTAAGATATCTTTTTTTTAGTGATAATAAATATAACAAAAAGGTATATATTAAAATTTTCCTAAAAAGAAAGAACGGGAAAACAAGAGAGGATACAAAAATAGTACCGCGATAGCTTAATTCTTAGAAAGTCTGACTGCAGAAGAAATTCACGTTTTAGTTTTACATGAATAATTTGATTAAGTATTTTTACAATCCTTTTTTAAACGAAAGGAGGTCAGAGATTCCTCCAAACTAAGAATAAATTTTTCTTTTCACCCAGCGACATGGTCAATGCGGCGGTATCGTGATTGCACCTAATCGAGCTGATCTCAGCGTTCAGGAGAACTAGTTATTACTATTGCGATTGCCGAACGTATATATAGCGCAAAAAAACCTACGCGAGATTTCACAATAAAGAGTAATGAATGCACGGCACGCGGATCAACGGCGTAAGTTTAAACCCGGTGAAGTGTTTCGAAGATTAATCCGCGTTCTTTACGATGCTTGCATAAACGTTGCGGATTAGCGCTCTTATTTGAATCTATTATCTTTTCTTCTTCCGCTGAGATCTCTCCATCGATGACTTTGCAACGAATGGTTTTCAGAAGCGATTCGTTATACTCAATCAAGAGAATTCATTCGAATACGTTAGATTCACGACAGGTGCATTTTGAGACTGATACTTGATGAGATATCGTATATAAGAGCAATCACATGCAGTAATTTATTTGGTGTATTAAATGAACTCGAGCTGTGTAAGTACGAGCGGTGGAGAGTGTCTCCTTCGGTTAAATTACCTGCACCAGATGAATTAACGAATCCAGATCGCGCGAGGAAAGTTTCCGACGTGCAATTTAGCGAGTGCCTTTCGCGGACACCGCGTCGGAAGGACCGCGTGCATTTATACGATGCGCTCGCAAATTTATATGCGCCGCATCGAGTTTGTATATCTTATTTACGGCAGCGCTAGATAGATAGTATCGCCCATTCGGAATGCATAAGTTATCAAGCGGTTTATTACGGGCACACACGTTAGGATACTCTTTGACTCGTAGAGTCCTACGCTGGTAGAAGAGAAGGAGGGTGAGAAGGAGAGAGAGAGAGAGAGAAATAGTGCACTCCAAGTGCACCTCGCACGTATCTCTAGAAAAGGCAGCGATCCGTTGACCCGTGTGAAACTCCCACATTCATTACTGCGAGGCCACTGTATTCTGGACGACCGCAAGTTCATAGAATTTTTCCGTACTCTATACTTCTTGACTCATGCGTGTTTCTGCGATTCTTCTTTAGACTTATACATGGACAGTGGGGATTCCCCAACAAGACGCCTCCAACGAAATAGACAAATGGAAAAAGGATTGACAAAAGCTTAGGAGAACGGAAAGTTCCGGCAGATTATGAATGCCTGAAGTTTCTCCAACTTCAGGAATAATTCTAAAATATTCAACTTTCTCCCCTGTGTTCCTTTCAATTCTTTTTATTATGATATTTTAAATTTTTAATAAAAAGTATGACAAAAACATTATAAGAAGAAACATTCTACAGAATTTGTTATGTTTAAATTTGATAACGTAATGACAGCGTTATTAGAAAATTATATTAATTGACATTAATTAGATAATTTATATGTTAAATAACATTTAAATAATGTATAATCAATATTCAAGTTATTCTTCAAAGAATTCTTCAATTAATTATGTCAAACAATAATAAAAAAACAATCTCTTGTAATTTCAAAAAGAATAAGAATTTATTACATTACAAATTTCTGTCCACGCGCATTTATGATTCTATTTAATATTTATTATCTTTTTTCAAAAGAATCACTCGCACTTGAGCTATTGTGTTTTCCGGAACATTCTGAATCGGTTTTGTCGTATGACGACACATGCCCCCGTACATTGGCGCGTTCATCTAGTTAAGTCAAACAATACCAACAGACCGCGATAATGTACTCGTCACGCGCCCGCCGAAGTGTGTCGCCGATACGACCACCGGGTGATCTGTGATAGCACAATGGCATACAGTTGCGAGATGTTGCATCTTCTCTCAGTTCTTTGCCGCAGCACAACAAATACCGTTCCAGTTTCCTTCTTAATCGTTTATACGATAAATATTTCCCGATAGAAAAAAAAAGTACGAGAGTATTTTTATATTTAACAACCTTTTATCGATTCCCTTTTTTATTGGAATTATCCTCCAGCACTTTCAGCCTCTTCCGACTGCAATAATCATCACCCAAGCCGCATTTCCGACATATGCAGCATCTGAAAGCATCTAGAAACGAATTCGGCGCGAGTCGAGGGACCCTCCGTGTCGCAGGACGTTAATTTCGGACACCCGTTACAGGGAGACGAGCCGTCCAAAGGGTGAAAAAACCGTGACTGCGTGGACCGTCTTGGTGACGATGCCCGCGCGTTATCCTCCTCTCCTCCCCCTTCTCAGCTCCCCTACCCGTGATCCCTGCCCTAACAACGCATCCTGTTCGGGGTTTTAAAGATTATTTTTACTTCGGGACAAAAAAGATCTGTCTGGCGACTCGGCGACGTGCACATGTGCCTCGCACCAACGACGACGACGACCACGACGACGACGACGATGACGACGACGACGACGACGACGACCAAGA
>NW_017299892.1:657899-697022 GCF_001594075.2 Trachymyrmex cornetzi | reverse complement strand
CCCCCCCCCCGACTCGCTCCTCGACTTCCCTTGATGCCACCACGAAAGAGGGACAAGAAGGTCCGGAGATAAAAGCAAAGCGATCCCTAAAGCGACTGCGCGCCGGCGCTGGTAATCGTATTGGTGACCAGAGATGGTCAAGGGGTCACCCGAAACCATACTACAAACTAGATACCCTCCGAACTGTCTTTGAAAATTTTTATTACATTTTACGGGACCTGGGTAACAATTATGTTACTTTTATAAACGACATACATCGTTCTGATGCTTTACTAAAATAAATACTTTGTGTTGCAAAACACTTAACACTGCTTTTCCTCGGCGTATTTTATTCAGTTGAATTTCTATGCTATTTAATTTTATTTTATTTTGATGTAATATAAAACTGAGGAAAGTCAGGGAAATTGAAATTGGTCATGGAAAACCAGGAAAAGTCAGGGGAAAGTGTAAAAAAGTCTGGAATTTTGAAATTTGCTCACAATTTCCTTAAACTGCTCCTATTCCAAGTAGTTGTTATAATTTTTTAAATATTATATCTGACGTTTATAGTCAAATACGTTCAAAACTTGCGCACTTTAAAATAATTAAAATTCAAATTTTGTTCAGTATTTGTATTTGATTTTTCTTTTCCGTCATAACTGCATTCTTTTTTCCAAAACTAATTAATTTTTTACTGGCTTGAATTTGCACCCAAAATGTTACTATACTACTAAGCTTTTTTGCGTTGTTTTTAATAATGTAGACTAGCTTTCTTGCAATCCTTGAGTCTAAATGTTAAAATTTACATATTTTGTATTAGTCATGGAACAATTTCCATTTTCATCTGAAAAACCTGGAAAAGTCAGGGAATTTGAAAATTCACTTTCTGTGACAACCCTGGACTCTTCTTTGTTTCTCTGATGACCAGAATTTACTCTCAAAGAATCAGTTGACCACGCGAACGCACGATCTATTCGTGGCTACGCCATTGCAGCATGTGTTGTACTCTCGAGAAGAGACAGTTACCAAATATAACCGGAGGACGGACCCCTTGCCAAGGGTGTTTAGAAGTTCTGGACCTTCCTTGTCGCAAGGGTTGGCCCCCCGGTTCTCGTGCACACGCGCACGCGGGAACGGCGCGGCCCATTTTTCCCGGAAAGTCCCCATCGGCACGTACGCACGTGAAATCGGCCACCCTGCGCGTCTTATCGTTTTTCTCTTCCCGGCCGCGGGATATTTCTGGAAGAGCCCTCGTAACCGGATATGCCTCGGATAGCCGCCAAGCAAATTTTTGACAATCGTCAACGGCGACGCACTGCGCCACTGAAACTCGCGCGAACTTTGGAGGTCATCGAACCAATCACTAATCTCGATACATTCTGCATTGCTCTACACAGCATACAGTTGATTTTATAACATCGTTACCTTTTTTTAAAAAAAAAAAAGAACTATTTGAATGGCGATGTAAATATTTTTCATAATACAATATATACAATACGATAAATATTAGTAATATTCAGAGTATCTGAAGAATGTAAACATACTATATATACTAAATTCATTTCTTTATTGAAAAGTTTTGTCTAGGTAATAGCGTCGAAATATTTTAATCATGAAAATATACATATGTTATAATTTTTTTTAAATGACAAATTTGAAAAATCGACATGTCGAAAAAGTGTAAAAAAAATTATCATATACGTGGGCGTGTATTTATTTTCTTGGAATTTTATTTCTTTTGATAAGAGATTGCCTGCATGGTGAAAAGCCTCGGGATCGATATGTATCGGTATGTGCGCATCGACGATGCCTGTCCGATCATCGCGGATGATTAACGTCGCGCAGAATTTCGCATTCTCATGGGTTACCTTTCCGCGCCCAAGGACAGGGCGGTCGCCATCGATGATTTAACGGTGTACTAAATCAGGACAGCGGAAAACAACGGAACCAAAGAAAAGGAGTGAGAGAAAAAGATAGGAAGAGGAAGAAAGAAAGATTACGCAAGAAAAAGAATCTATTTATTATTTTAGACCGAACAGTGTCAGAACATAAATAGCTACAAATAGAATATACATAAAAAAGTAATAAAAATGCCAAATATATATGTATGCGAGATGTATATTATATGATTATCATATGATGTATAATTACATACACATAACGTGAATGAAGAAATGATAAATTATTCTAATTTAATAGATTTTCTCTAAAATTTTTGTAGAACATGAAATTATCTACTTTTGCAGATTATTTAAGGAGAGAGGTATTGTCTCTCTTTTGATAAATCTAAATTTTCATCTCTAAGATTTCTTGATATAAATTTTGATTCATATCCCCAGTTGGTATTATATGTATGCTTCGTTGAATTTACGTTATAATCATCTGCAAGACGAATTATAATTATCTGTAAGATCGCTGAACTCAGATCTCAGAATTTTAATTTAACTTCCAACATAATCTAATTTCCGTCACTAGAGATGGCGAAGTGGGTCACGCTAGATTCCGATAGTGAACCTAGTCCATTTTGTTCACAATTGATAACATACATACAATTTCTGTCTGTCAATGTGGTTTAAAAGAACGAGTAAAAAATTCATCTGATATAAACTATTTCGTTTTATTTTCGATTTATTACGCTGATCGCAATATATTATATATATGTTGACTTCAGTCGATAACAATGAAACATTTTCTCATTTAAGACGGTTTTCTTTTATTATTATATGCAGGGTTGCCACAGACCTGGAAAACCGGGAAAAGTCAGGGAAATTGAAATTGGTCATAGAAAACCGAGAAAAGTCAGGGAAAAAAGTAAAAAGTCTGGAATTTTGAAATTTACTCACAATTTCCTTAAACTGCTCCTATTCTAAATATTAATTGTTATAATTTTTTAATATTATATCTGACGTTTATAGTGAAATATGTTCAAAACTCGCGCACTTTAAACGATTTTAATAAAATAATTAAAATTTATATTTTATTCAGTATTTTTATTTTATCGTCCTTTTTCGTAACTGCATTCTTTTTTTCAATACTAATTTATACTCGCGCACTTTAAACGATTTTAATAAAATAATTAAAATTTATATTTTATTCAGTATTTTTATCGTCCTTTTTCGTAACTGCATTCTTTTTTTCAATACTAATTTATTTTTTTTTTGCTTGAATTTGCACCCAAAATTTTAGTGTGCTACTAACCTTCTTTGCGTTGTTTTTAATAATATAAAGTCAAGGAATTTTAAAATTTATTTTCTGTAGCAACCCTGATATATTAAATATAAATAATAGCATTATTCGAAGTTTTTATCGGAATACGTATATTTGAATAATACTGTTATTTATAATATATAACGAGAAAATAGAACCTTTTAAGTGAGAAAATGTTTAATTATTTTCGATTAAAGGTACCAAACATGTGCTTTAACGTTATTCATTATTTTGCATGTTTTACAATTTATATACGCATTTCTTCGTTTTGTCAAGTTTAGCACTGCTTAGAATTATAAATTCTTCTCTAATTATTATAATAATCACAATTCTCGCAATGTGAAATATCACATTCAGTAATAAATAAAATACTTCCGGTTACTCTCTGCCGGCGCATCTCTTATCGGCGCACCTGGTGCACGACGTCGATCTTCGACCGATGTTGGTCCATGGACTCCTGTTTTTTCCCATGTCCATTTTTGCATAAAAAAATTCTCACCGCGCTGGCTTTCGCACGGCCCACCGCGGCGCACCGGAAAAAAACATCCTGCGCTTCTCCCGAGGGTAACGCACCGTCGGTGCATTCCTCTTCTATCATGATACACAGTGTGTATGTACACGGCGCGAACGGGCATCGTGGGGTGGTGGGAGCCACCATCGAGGGTGCCCGAGTATCTTTTTTCTTTTCTTTCTTCTAGGGGCCAATGAAGACGGCGAGGCAGAGGGAGGGGGGGGTCAGGGCGCCGGAACTGTACACGGCGGAAACACCTTGTGGACGGAGAGAAAAACGGCAGGAACAAGGGGAGGGGAACGTACTAGATAAAAAGAGAAAAAGAGAGAGAGGGAAAGGGAGGGAGGAAACGACCCTTACGGTACCCTGAATGGCACAGATTCTTCTCAGCGGCGGAAGGTGCAAAAAAACGATTTTCGGGAGGGGAGTAAAAAAACTAAAATACTGCTAGGTTGTTAGCTCGAGTCCACATACCCGCACGGTGGATCGACGAAAAGTCGATGGCCGCGGGCTCGCCGCTGAAAAATTTCGGGAAAGCGTTCTCTCGTTCGTGAGAACGGACCGCAGTTGGCGTGGCACTAACTTAAACAAAAAATCTCTATTTTGGGATAACGGCACCATCAAAAGAAAAAGATGTGTTTCACATGATACCCGAATTGCTTTTACTAAACAGTTCTGTTGACTGTAAAAATCGATATCTTGAAGGTGGTAATAGAAAATATTTGACTGATAATTATTTGGGTAAATATAAGTAAAGTTACGATTTATTAATATATCACATTTTTTTTTTTTTTAAAGAAGGCACCGTATAATCCGCGATGGTATAAAGTAAATGAAATATACATAATGTTATTAAAAGCTTCTCATGACTAGTTCATATATTAGTTCAGTTCCTGACAAGTACCATAATTTTATCAATTCATGTAACAATTCTTTATTTTTAACTACATTTAAGTCACATTATAGAAGACTTTTTTTATAAAGTATAATTTAAGTATTAGCTATTCGCTCACTCTTCTTATAGATCACTTTTAACCGCAGGCTGCATCAGCGTCATCCAACCGATTCTCGTAGATGTGAATCTTGTTCTTCAGACATAGACAGCTACTAGCTGAGATCTTAAACTGGGCCTTAAGCCATTACCCCCGAATGATGGGCTCCCTCGATCTCCTCTCTATTCTCCATCCGTCTTCCTTCCTCTCGAGTACATCCTTCGCTCTACCATGGATCATCGCCTGCCGTCTCACCGTGCGCATCCTTCTTCGTCTTTTCTGGCCTAACCCCTCCTCATAGATCCTGCATCTTGGCCGCCCCTTCCGTAGCAGCAGATGGCCGGCCAAGGGGTAAGAAAAAAATCCTAGGGCCCCGAAAAAGGAGGAGGTATATAAAAAGCGATCCGAGAGAAAAAAAGTGGGAGAGGTGGGGCGCCGGGGGCGACATGAACCACGTGTGTTCTTAAAAATTTTCCCGAGCGAGGACCCTGTCCTTCTTCGTCGCCCAATATGGCCGATCGCCCCCTTTGATCGAATTTCGACCATTCATCGAGATCGATTATACGATCGAGCTTCCATTCTTCGTTGCTTCGGAAGCTCGATCGATATCCAAATCTCCCATTAGCGTCTCCGGTAACGTGCCGCGTCAATTTCCGAAAAATTGACTCCGCACAGCTGGGAGTGGTCTCTACGCCTCTCATTTTCTTTTTCATTCGTAACTCGGTGAATTGTTCTTGTAGGATTCTGTAGTGCATAATTTACATAATTTTCTTTAGGGGGTATAATTTGCATGATTTTTCATGATACGTTTGAGCTAAAAAAGCTATTGGTAATTAATGTATAATTGGAACACACTTGATTCAAGTATGTGAAAAATAAATTTTTTTTTTAGTATTTTATACGTGCGAGGCAAAGATATGTTTTTATTAACCGAAAATATGTTCAACACTCTAGTGTTTAATCTTGTGGTTTAACTGACATAAATGGTACGCGTCAGAAATAAAGTTTAGGAAAGTTTTATGCTACGGCTATACAATAAGATGATAAGTTCTCATCTGGTATCTCCTGCGGGAATCTCTTCGCGTAACGGTAAAAGAAATCTTGCACGCTATCCCAGATTTTGGATGACTCGGGATAGATCCCAGGTAGAAAAATCGAAATTCGTGAAAAAAAAAGAGTGAACAGAGGAAAGTGGAAGAGAACCGAATAAGATGGGCGGATAGAGCGAAAGATCGTCGCTTCTGGACGCAGGCCAGCTGACCAACCGTGGGAAGACGTGATTTGGCTGGCCTCTTTTTTAAAAGGATTCGAGAAAATTACTTTTAAATTGGCGAGCCACCGGAATCCCTAGATGCACCTGAACAGGTAGATCGGTCAGTCCCGCCGAGCGTTTTCAGAAAGACTTTCAAAAAGGTTCTTTTGACTTTGCTAGCTACTAAGCGATTAAATTGTTCTTATTTAACTAATATAGATATTAAAATTTAATATTAAATATTAAATATTTAATATTTAAGTACTTTTTTCCATTCTCATAAACGCATTTTATTATTTACACATTTCATAGAATGTTTATGCAATATTACTATTGCTATGTAAAGAAATCGTGAATGTGTTTACAATAAAAAGTATAATCTTAATTTAACCAGAAAATTTGGAAAGTGTTGAGAGATCTGCGAGTGGCGTGCGATTATACGACTTTACGATCATGCGTTTTTCGTGCGCCGTCTGCTACTCGTATTTTTTCCTCGTTTTTGTTTTGTCACAAACGAGCGCCAGTCATCAGGATGGATATCGGACACCTCCTTGAAGAAGGGATTTTACGGTATTTGTAAAACACTTGAGAAAAGCAGAAAGTTTTCTTGACCGGGATACGTGGCCGTCTCTCCGAAATAAACATTGTCAAGAATATCGACGACGGACAAAACAACCTTTCTCCTTCCTCTTCTTTGGCCTTCTTCCATTCTCTCTCTCTCTCTCTTGTCCTCTTTCTCTTTCTCGTCATTACTGTATAATAAAATTCGTTTGCCCCCGTTTTTCTTTTCTCTTTCTCCGTTTCCTCGATTTCTTTTGGAAAGAGGGGACTATGCATTTTTCGTGCGTTTAAAAATAGGCGATTCGCTGTACCGCAGACTCAGACTGGCCAGAGGTCAGTAACTTCTTGGGCGCAAGACTGCTCAAAAATAGCCGGCAAAATGGAAAAAAATAATTTCCTTCTCTCTGAGAGCTCTCTCGTCGACAATTTCAGATATGCAGCGTCTCGTCTCCGATTGAATCCGGATCCGCCGTTGATCCGCATTCGCGTCATTTTTAATTTTGCTTATATTAGATTTTATTAAGTTATCTATTTAGCAATTTGGGATATTTTGTCATAATTAACATCTCATGCTAATTAAATTTCCACTGTAATATAAAGTACGCAAAATAGTAATATAAAATGTTTCGTATAATTATTGATAACATTATTGACAAGAAATATTATGTGCACAGTGTTATGACATTTGTAAATATTTTCTTTCATAATATCCTTGCGTCACATCTCTACGCCTTAACAGAAGTACGTTAAAATCTATTTCAAGCGAGGATTGTAAACGATTTAACGGCGTGCAACGATTTGGAAGGTGTCCAGTTGCATCGCACGTTCCAAAAGAAAGTTACACATAGGAAAAAGGCCTTCTTCGCCCTTTCTTCTTTCTCTCCGGCGAATACTCGCCTCTCTTACCTCACTGGGCCCGTCGATTGCGAGGTAGGTCCGAATCTGCAGCGTCAGTTCTGTCAGATTTTTCACGGTACCGATTCCCTTTGTGGGGGGCGCTGCCCGCTTGTCATATTTGCCTATGATGGACGATTCGTCCGAGAAAAAGCTTCGCGACGTCCCCAATAGGAATGACGAACGCACTTCTCATTCAACGCGCGCACCACATTTCGGCAATTCCGCCGATCCTGATTATCGTCGCTTCCTCGGATCGGCCAGTCAAATTTTTTTTTCTTAGGACCCGGAACCAAGCATCGCGAACACCCTGCCTTTTCTCGGCTGAAAAGCGAATCGTCGTCGTCTCCGATTTGTGGCATTTCTCGCACGATTTGACCGCGAGAAGACCCGCAGCTGGACAGTTACGTTGTAGGTTGAGTAAAAATAGACGCTCAATGTCCTAGCACCCGCTTCTTTTGGTTCCCGAGACTGCAATCGTTGGAATGTACACGAAAAAACCTTCAGAAAAGTACATTCAATAGGATCTTTTCGCTTAAAGAAGATAAACGAATTTGAAAATTAATGTAAAAATTGTATCAAACAATGCAAAATTATTTAGTAAAATAATATTCAATAATTATTTTATGTATAAATATATATTTACATAATAAATAGATGAAAAGATTACAAAGAAGAATAATGAATTTTACTAATATCTTATGTGATTGACAGTTGCTCGTGTATAGAATCGCCTATTCTCTAATCGTATTGACGTTCAGTTGAAAAAAATCAAGTTGACATTGTACATATTCATCAATACAAATCAGAATTAACATAATCTTGTAACGGTTCCAATCCAATAATAGTTTCGTAATTAGAGATGGATCGGTGACAGAAGGAATCATGCGACGAATCAATTATCATCCAGCATTCGATGTCCTTTCCGAGTCTCTCTTGCTCCTAATCCTCTTCCTCCCC
The DNA here is from genome assembly GCF_001594075.2 of Trachymyrmex cornetzi. NCBI lineage: Eukaryota > Metazoa > Arthropoda > Insecta > Hymenoptera > Formicidae > Trachymyrmex > Trachymyrmex cornetzi. Next base: position 688,666 of record NW_017299892.1, on the reverse strand, counting down.
TAATCCTTCGCATCCTAAACACGCGATCTCAATTTAGAATCGAATCCCGGATCCGAATAAGCAACGGTGAAAAAGTCCCCATGCTCCCTACACAAATCACGCTCTCCCCGCGCATTCTCTGACAAAGGAGAGAAAAAAATCGAAAGGAACGAGGAGACAATCAGCAATATCCTCGCGGCGGAAACGGCTCAACACCCCGGGCGTCCAGTACATTGCTGCAACTCTAGATCCGGTAAATCGCACAAGATAAATTTCCCGATGACGCTTCTTTCCTAATTCCACATTTTTCTTGCCTTGTCCGAGACTCGCACATCACGCAATAGCTTACTGGAAAGAATAATGCAGCAAGAATAAGAATAGAACCATAAGAAATAGGCGTTACGAAATGTATGATAAAAATAGAAGATCTAGAAGCTGCAAATATATCATGTAACTTAATCTTTTTATTTTTTATTATACTCATTATAATTATACCTTCTTATCTTTTGATTTAATTATTTTCAATTTTTAGATTTGATACGTCCTTTTTCTATATTTCCATTTACCTTAAGAATGCTTTTACATTCTCCTGTTTTTAAAGAAATCTTTATTAGCCCTCTCTTCCGGCTCTCCTCTATAGATTTGGATACCGCTCGAGGGACGGAAATTCAGAGAAGCTGGACTGAACTATGGAATGAATGTTAGGTCACGGTGATGCCCTCGCATCGAGCGACTCGCTGCGGCTTTATTAATCGTTTTAGGAGTCGACAACGGCAACGTGTCTGCGGATGATCCCATCGGGCGGTCGAATCGGCCAAGGAAAGTACGTGAAGCTTGCGAAATTTTCGTTTACACAGCCGCGCTTGGCGAACCAGCGCGCTTCGCCCGTATATCAAAAGTTTAATTGAATTTTCGGCCGTGGCCCCAGCCAGAGAGAGATTAGGATCGTCCGCCGGTCCATTCTCTCTCTTTCCCTCCCTTTCTCGCTCAGGTTTGCCACCGCCTTCTTGCATCTACGGTATGTATTGTGCCCGCGTTCTGAACGTCTTGGACCTATTCCTTATCCATGCCTTTATCTAGTCCGTGTGCATCTTTACGCGCGTGTTATTCTAGCTGCCGTACGGTTTTGTTTCGGGCGCATCGAAATGTTCTTCTCGAAACGTTCGCTTTCGCATTATTTCTGTCTCACAAATTTATATAAAATTTGCAGCATCAATACAAGATCTATTTTGTCTCAATAAGGTTTAATGCTTTTAATCGCTTTCGTATTTATTATTAATTAAATATTTATGTAAAAAGAAAAACTTAAACCGTTAAATATCTAAAACAAAAAAAAAATTTAAACCGCTTAACATGTGACGTAACATTGCATTTTTGTTTTATATAAAAATTTCTTTGATCCAAGATATTATCTATGGCAAAGCAATTCTCGCGTAACAGCGAAGATACGTGCGACCTTCTTTCCGCTGGAGACTTTGTTGGAGATTTGCATAATTACGCGTTTTAATGTACCCTCCGGTCATGAGGGTCAGATCGAATTTATCTCATTGGCCCTCACCTGTCCCATACGATGCGGGCCTCGACGGGGCAACTGACCACCTGTACAGTCGTGGCAGCAAAAAAAGGAGAACGCCGGTCGAGAGAACGACCTGCGTTATAATATAGTAGCCATTTAAAAATATCCTAGTAATCGATGAAATCTCAAGTACCTGTATAATTATAAGCGTTCTTAAAAATTAAAGGAATTGCAAACAAGTTTACGCCCTTCAAATTAAATAAAACTGCGATTAATCGATTTTATTATCGAAAGTAAATTATCGAAATTTTAAAAAGAAGCAAAAAATTGATATAAATTAATTACAAAAACCAGTTTTTAATTCTGTAATTTTTTTCTATCAGAAACCTAATTATGTTCGAATGAAGATTGAGCAGTTTTTCAACGACCTTTTAACGTCGGGGTGTCATTACACGTCTCGCTCAAATAAGACGGGGCATATCCTCGTCGCGGCGCTTAATTCAACAGCGGCCGTCGGCCAGGTCGAAGCACCCGCGCGAGACAATAGAAAAGCCATAACTTTCTCCGCCGTGCTCGTACAACCTATATCCTGTCCCCGCAACGTCGTCGTCGCGGACGCGCCCAAAAAGATCGCGCGCGCCTTCTCTCGCGGTCGCGCACCACGGGGATGCGAAAGGAACGACACTTGCGGCTTGTGCGTACGGCATTTACGACACACGCCGACCGATGCGTCGAACAGAGAATTGCCAAATCGTCGCCCAAGCAAGGTCGTGAATTTCGGCACCGTTATAACACGCCGTTTAATCAGAAAATTGAATCGCCCGTCACCGGTGGTTTTGGCTCTCCCAGTTTTCGAACCCGTTTCGATTCTTTCTTCTCTTTCTTTTTTTTTTCTCTTTTTTTTTACAACGATAGCGATCGAAGAGGGTCTATATCTTCGCCCCTTTCTCTCTCCCTTTTTCGTTCGTTGTCGCTTTTCCATTTTTTTTTCTTCGATCTCGGACTGTACGACCCGCATAGTCCGCGTTGTGACGCGCGAAGAGGTCGAATGGGTCCTCGTGCATGAATATGTGTCTGCGCGTCTGGAGAGGCCGCACAATGGGGACACATGTCAAAACAATTGGCACACAGGTGTATCGAATTTACCGAGGAACCGATGGAGGACGTCCACGTCGAAAGAATCGTGGAGTTGCGTCATGGCGTCCCGGTCGCTATCAATGAATTTCCGTCGGCCATTCGGGCGACGACGAATCATCGAGCTGGCAATAAGGACGTGGTATTTACATTCGACAAATGTTCTTTTTATCGAGAGTATGTCACTCGTTTGCCTTTTTTTCAACCGAACGACTGCTCGAAAATAATTCTTACCTTTTCATATTCAAAGTGCAAATCAGTATCTCGTTACTTTTTACTAGTACGAAGTTAACTCAGAATTACATATATTATCTTAGAGAGCAGAGGTGACTGTGTCGCAGTGTTCTTTAATGGCGTTTAATAATTTTTAGTGTTTCTTTATTGACGTCTTGTATCTGATAAATTCCTTCTTCCTTTCGTAATTTTTATTTATATATCCTATAAAATTCATTTTAAATTAAACCGGGCATATTTCATTCTGAACTAAATTTATGACGTGTTTATTGAATTTTTCGGTAAACCTGTAGTCATGCGAGTACATAAACTTTGAGAAATTGAATGAACATAATTCGCCGAGTTGGCGAACGCCCGCGGTCGATTCGTCCCGCTCGCCGTAACGGCCGCGATCGTTTCGCGCATCATCGCCAACGAAAGTTACGATTATTGTCGACGTTTGTATACGACGTACACAGGTACGCGGTCCGCGGTCGGCCAACAGAGGCGCGCGACGATGAGCCTTCCTCTGCACGCGCTGAAAGACACGGCATGACAAAGATACACAGCGGCGCGAAATCTTTGGATGGATAGAGAGGAACCGTTGGACAGACGAGGAAGGAACGAGCGAGTGAGAGGCGGTATGAGGGAGAGTGACACTCCGAGAGGGACGTAGGAGTAAGCTGAGACTCTCGCGACGATGAGCGGGACTAAGAAAAAGAAGAGAGTAAACGGGACGAGAAGGAATTTCTGAGTCCTCCCTGTCTCTCCGCATGTCTCTCTCTCTCTCTCTCTCTCTCTCTCTCTCTCTCTCTCTCTCTCTCTCTGTCCCTGGACGAAAGAAAGACAGAGAAAGAAAAATGTCTTTTTCTTTCTCTCACAGGGCCCACGGACGTAGTCCGTTGTGTGTCAGTATTGGTGGCCAGGCACACGGTGTCTGGGTAGGCGAGGAGAAGACGGTGAAGGGAGGACACTCTTGAGGAGTGGAGGGGATGAGGGGGCGAGGGGACAAAAATGACAATCATCGTCATTTTAATAATATGCAAAGGCATAGTCGACTTCCACGCCGGGCAAGTGCGGCCACAATGGCGTTATATAATGACAAAGACACGCCGGGTCGGCTGGGTGCCTTTCGCTCGACAAAAGGCGCGGCGTTAGGGTCATCCTACCGGACCGGAACATGTTTTGTCCGGCGCGGACAAATGTCACCGATAATGTTCTCCGGTGCCTGCGGCCGTAAAAGTCAAAATAACAGTCGGACCGAAAATACCGTCGTCAAGTCGAGCGCCGCAAGGAATTGCGTATGGTGCCCTATTGCTAGCCTCTCTGCTCTTCTAAATGTCCACAGAACTCTGAATTTTGAGACGACTCAATTATAGAAAATAATTTATCCTCCTTTTATTATTTATTTGTTTATTAGAGAAATATTTGAAGTTTTACATAAAATATTACATCACATTTTATCTGGTCTAATCCGCTATTTTATACGCTTTGCTTTAATTAATAAATATAAATTTTTGTTTCAGGTAAGTGTTTCCGATATGTGATTTAGACGATATACAAGTGACATAACGATCAGACTATTGGGTATGTGCTTTAATCTTTTTATTTTTTCATCAGTCTACTCTTAACAATAATAGCACGATCAGATAAATAAAATAATTACGTTGGATAATATTCTGAATCAGATTTTACTGTTATAATTAGTCTGCCAAATCTCGTAATTTGGAATTTAAAGATCAGGCTAAATTTTAAATATATTTTTCGAGAGTCCGTTTTGTCACACATTCAAGATTTGCATGTTTATATATTTCGTTTGAGTGGTTCGCTCTTTTCTTTACAACAGTAAAGTCGATATGACAGTTATATCGAAAATATCGCAGTATGGAGGAATCAGGCGACAGAAGTACTCGATATTTGTCTCTCAACAAGTCTGTAGAAATTCAGATTTGAAATAAGTTAATCGCGAAAGTTCAATCGTTTCATTTTCTACATACTTTTTGGAGGCCCAGAAAAGTAGATACATCTTTCATATGAATAAAACAATTTAGATTCAATTTGGACTACGTCATATGGCGTAATCGGGATGAGTAAGCGTGAGGTAGCGAATCATTTGAATAAAAAGATCTGATACAATACTTTTCAAAATTTTTGAATAACAAAACGAAGGCATTTCAAAGCAACTTAACTATGTATAACTTAAGCTGGGGGTGTTTTTATACTATTTTATTTTTATTTTCCATAAAATCTACTTTTATGTAACTTTCATGACATAATATTATTTATTGTATTTTTATGCAATTATTCGTTTAATTATTCTTTTATCTGATTAAATGAGGAAGTATTATGCGATTAAGAAAAAGTAATTAGCAACTTTTATAAGAATATGTATTTCTGTTTACACACGACGGAATTTATCTAGCTGTTTTTCGAGTATATTTTAATATGTCATACTATGATGCTACATTGCTGAAACAAAGACATGGGAAATTACATGGAATGGCAATTGGGAAACGGTCGAAATTGTACGTGTCTGTTGAGAATGGTGCGTTAAAGTAGGAATTTGTTTATGTTAATAGCGTTTTCTTTCCACGATTGACACTGTAAATCGGAAGATTCCGCGCACAAATAGAATTGGTGTCGTCTCACTCGAGCCACGTGTCCGACAAATTCGTCTTATCGTCAGTAAATCGTGCCCTTTACAAGAATTCTTTTGTTATTGTGGAAAAACACGAGCGCACTGTTCGCTTTTCATTTCCATCCGGTGTTTGTACCTCTCAATTAATTCTCTAACTGATCTGTTTTTTTTTTATTTTGATATATTCTTTGTTTTAAATTTAATTTTAATAGTGCTTCAATAACATTTAATATTTTTGAATATCAATTTCAAACATATAAGTTTATTTTTTCTGCATATTTCTTGCCTGAGTTATTTACAGTTTCATTTTTTGCTTTCATTTTATTTTAGTTTTTTTTAGCATATGCATTTGCTTTGTATTGCTGGTTAATACTTAAAACATTCAACAAAAATAAAAGGTGTTAAATAAATAAATGCAAAGTTTTTCTTTATAAATACTTTGTATTTATTTATTTCGCGCCTTTTACTTTTGTTAAATATTTTCTTAGAATGCAAGAAATGTTTTCTCTTCCTTCTTATTGTTCATCACGAGCAGATGCAACGGGCGAACTTTAATGCACCAGTGACCGTACTTACGTGCCATAGATTCACACCTACCAATCGGAATGTACTGACGATCATAAGTCTTCAGAAACGCTAACCGCCACACTATATGCGAGATTTATGGTCACGAAGACTAAAATGATCTTCAACGTCAATCGTTTTCTGAAAGATATTATTCGTTGGAATAGTTAATTGTATGTGTCCAGTATTATCATATTGTTTTATTTGTCATTTTCTTAAGGAATCTTTCTTTGTATACAGAAAATTTGATTTAAAAACACTGAAGCTTTCAATATTATGTTTTCGTAATACAATTTTAAATTCTAAATGTCTGAATATATAAAATTAACATGCTGAAAGAAGAGTAAAATTTGAATAATTAATAACTCAAAATGAATGCTCCGAAGTCGATGTCCAAAAGACAATTTCTTTATTAAATATGATGGACAGGCCATGCCGATCGATTTCTTGTCACGTCAGCAATTATGTTATTGCCATATCTTTATTTTTACGCGTTTCGCATCTGCTCAAGAATTTCCATATATTTTTCCATGTAATCATAGTTTCTCCTCTATTGAATACCACGAATCGATTTCTCGTGTAATGTTTGGTTCGCCTACGTGTCTATGGAGATACCTTCCGCCAATTTACAATCTGAAATGCATGGGCAGGTAAAAAAGTGCCAGAAACGACACTCATATTATCCCTATATCACGATAAGAAAACCGTTTTTATATCATTTCGTTTGCAACTGCATTAAGGCTGTAAAGTTCGATATTTTCGATATATTCGAATATTTTAAATTAGTACTGAATTAATCTTAAGATAAAGATACTGTAATAATTAATACATAATTTAAATCTAGATAAAACGAAAATTCTAAATACAATTCAAATTATAATAAACTAATGTAAAACGAATATTCGTCTAATTCGCATTTTAGTACAGACAATTTAGTACAGACAATCGAATAATCCGAGTACCTATAACATGTATTTTTAAATGTGTGACATTACCCAATTTTCCATATTCCTATAATTTATTTTAAATATCTGAATGATATCCTTATTTGAATTACTGGTATCTTTAGATCTCTAATCCTGACACGGTGTTTGCATATCAGCGTTCGATGGATTTTATATACTATGTCGAACCACTAATGCCTCGCCTAATTTAATTAGTATTATTATTAACCTATGTAAGTCGATTAACATCCTCGACGGGACATTCTATTCTGTACACGATGATCTTTCACGATCGATCTTCTGAGTATATACCTATACAAGCATCGTATATCGAGACATCATGTGGCTCCTCTCGATTTCTCTTCCCTTCTCTTTTTATCTAATCTTTCTCTCTCATTCTCTCGTCTCTTCCTGCGAATCTATATTCAAATTGCAGAAGAAGGCTAATCGCGAGTCTGTTCTTAACGGTATAATATAGGAACAAATGACATCATAATTCTCCGATTGTATCAGATGGGCATAAAAATTTGTCGATGTCGCCTTTTATTTAGTTACGAGCGTCTGAAGAGAGTATTCAAATTCAACATACAGGTAGCCGTAGAAATATTTCGTCGCTCGTAAATGTCGCGTGCTATCATAAAAAATAGTTTATGGTATATCTTTATTATAAGCTGCTTATGATATTACGCGGATGGATTCTTTACTTGATACGCTGTTGTTAATGTTTCGTGATATCCATTACTATAATTTTTATCGTTGATATAATAGATTGTTTTTTCCGTAATATTACCAAGTCTTTCTTATCCTAATCAAGTATATACATACAATCGCTTCGTTCGTAAATGACGTAGGAAAGTGCGATTAAAAAGAATGCACCTGTTACGTCAAGAACGCGATTTCTCATTCGGCTAACATTTTCCTCAATGTCTTTCTCGAGCTTAATGAAAACCTCGCGCTCATACCCCGGAGATCGAGCGACGAGTTTTCCGGTTTCGACGATGAGACGGCATCTTCTTTCCGGCTTTTTCCCTCCCCGCGGTGTATAAATTTACATGTTTCGGGAAACAGGTAAGACGGAGGACGGCGAAGTGAGAAGCAAAAGGATAGGAAGAAGGAAAAAAATTGTGGAGAGGCAGTCAGGTGGTTTCGCGACGAGAGCTCAAGAAATATCGGTCACCCGGGGACATGGAGCTCCGCTGTGAGCGCGACGACGACGTCGACGGCTCTCCTGCCTTCGCGGCTCCTCGTGCGCGAAGCCGCTTAAAAATTCGGACAATACTTCCCCGGGCAGCGGGGCGCATTTAAATGTATGTATTCATACGCTCGTGTATCGCTTTGACGAGAGGTGTGGTCAAAATTATTCAAACTGACCCGGACTCTTTTTTCTCCTCTCGGTCTGGGACACTTTCTAGCACCGCTGCACCCACGTACCACCTCGCCCCTTCTCCTCCCTCTTCTGTTGCTCCGTCCTCTTTTCTTCCTTTTTTTTTTTCTTTCTATATCCTCCTCTATCTCGACGTCCTCCTTCATCATCATCGTCTCCTGCTTCCTCCCCGTGGCCCCATCATGACTCTCTAGCCATTGTCCTGATGCCGAATTCGAGATTGCGCCCGATGACCTCGTTGCTTTTATGTATTAGCTTCGCGGGCAGAATGATTCGCGGATCGCGCGCGTCGCTGATGATTACCGAGTACAATCGCGAGATCGGGATGACGAAGAGATCGAGGAAGATGCGTATCATTGTAATATACTCCACGCAGACACATGTGACGTAAAAATCGGCTTATTTGAATTTTATATTAAGATTAATCGATTCATTTATAACTAATTCATTGATGTACCTACTTGATCGATTTCTAAATAACAATACTGAAAAAATGTCTAACAATAGCTACCAAATGTTGAAATAATTTCAATCAAATGTTCGATTAATATTACCAAAAATAAGTTTATTTTTCTAAATATTTAATAATTATTACCAAACGGTTATATATATATATATAGTGTATAATGTTTGGTAATACTTTCTTAACACATTCAGAAAAATAAAATTATTTTCAGTTATATTTAATTGAAATTCACTCAACATCTGGTAGCTATTACCAGACTCTTTTTTCAGTAAAGAAATTGTTGTTTACAAGAATAAAAAATATTTGTAGAGATATTTAGGCTAATTCTACAATGTGCTTTTTATTTCTTTCCTGTTTCTTGCTGTTTGTCTCTTGCTTTCTTGATCAAATAGGCAACAGACGAACAGAGACAAACAACAAGAAACAAGAAACAAAAAGCACATTGTAGAATTAGCCTTAATATTACAAAAAGTTCAATTATGTTAAAAAAACATTTTTCCGGGCAAGACGCTTACACGTTAAGCCGATCTCCCTCCAATAAACCGTTGCAATCGAATAGATGCATCCGCGTCGAACGAATAATTTCGGAGAAAGGATCGGCGAAAGTGCTATTCGTCGAAGAGTCGAAGAGTAAAACGAGAAGGGGAAAGAAGTGATGTGCGCGATGCGGCACGATGCCCGCGATTATGGCACCACCGATCTCGTGTCGGCCACCCACCGAATTTTCTGCCACATATGAATGGACAGAGAGCCCAAGCTGGGCTCTCTATGCCACGGCATGTTCTCGACCGGGCCAGCTATGACATATGGGTAGCGCAAAAACCGCCAATGCTGATCGATCGGCCACGCTAACCAACCCCCCTCCGTTACCCTCTTTTTCTCTCACATTTTGGCTTTATGTGCTAGTCGCTACCTTTCTTGGAGCTGCTACCGGAATAGCGCCGACGAAAGCAAACAGATGAGATGAAACTATTCGCGCTGCAACGAATCTCGCTTTTTCTTTCGTCTTTCTCACTGACTTCTCCGTTCTCGACCGACCACAACACTCCATAATAAAACAGCAAGAGTTTTAAATTATGAGGAAACTTTTAATAGATTAAATGACCTACGGCGAGACAATTATTTTTTTATTATGGTCTTTTCTCCCCAAAGTTGTTTATCGCGGAAGGCAAACCCATCGTTCAACAATTCCATAATAAAATGGTATCCTAACTGCATTAAGGCAAAACATGTACGAATTAAATTGTATTATCCAGCGTCCAAATAACTAAAGTTCACTCGAAGTTACGTAAAAATGTTATTTTTCTTCTATTTGAGTTTGTGGAATTTAATTTGCGGGACTCCCTAGATTTCTAAACAAATAAAAGACTACCAGCGCCTCTAGCTATCTGTTAAGGAAAGATCTACTCCAAATTGTGGAAGAATCAATTGTTGAATTATTTTTCTTTTTTTTTTAGGATTCTTTATGATATTTCCTTCCTAATACCTAATATCTCTACGATGTTCTCAACGCAAGTACAGGTTTGCAAAACGGTCTCAATCCCAAGAAAATGAACGGAGAACCTCGATCGGTGATGCGCGCGATCGGCATCGCGTCCGATATATCGAGTCCTACAAACGACGTCTATAAAAGGTCCCCCCCGCCTTCTCTCCTACTTCTCTTTTCACCGTTCCGCAGGTCTCCACGCCGCCTAGGCCGCATTCGCACGATCCTCAACGCCGGGCCACCTTCGGCACGACCTCTCCGCGGTGCACCTACGGTGAAGGTTTAGCTAGCCCGTGTCGTAGGTGGCCGCTCGCGCGCGTGATAGTGTCTGGTGACTACGATAGTCGTAGTTGCATCTATCTGCGCGCGCGCGCACCTATATATGCACGTATATATGCAACATGGTAGATGGACGGCGGTCACTTACTCATCGCGCTCCGCCGGGAGCCGAAAGTTCATCGGTACGGTTAGCCGGCACGACCAAGCATCTGGTTGTTTCTATACTCCTTCCTATATACTCGTCCCTTCATCGTTTTCTCCTTCTCTCGCTCCTTTGTTCTTCTGCATCTTCCGTCTTACATTCTCGCTTCTTTCCCCGCGTCTCCCGTTTCTACGTACCTTGGAGAGCGGCGGTCCTCGGTGAACACTTTGACTCGGCGTGCTCGATGGGTCGGCCGAGTTCTAGTTTCAAAGGACATCGGGTGCCTCGTTGCTTTTAGCTACCTGTCCTCCCCCTCCTCTCATTAATTCGACTGTCATCGCACATTTTCGAGACCTATCTTTTGTAATTCGCGAATAATATAATTATCGCGTGTTTAGATACTTTGGGAAGTTATAATGCACTTCTCTCTAATTGATGTACAAAAGAAAATTAATGATCGTCTTTTTCTATCATTCATTGTACACTTGATGTGTTTTAAATCGATGATTGTCATCTCTATAGTAGTGCAGAGAATCATCACTGATATCTAATATTTATCGTTAGTTGTGTTCTCTTATCATGAATTTTTGGCCTCAATTTCTCAATATGATTATTTAGAATTTTTTCCCCAAAATGATATGAAAAAATAAAAACTGATTTGGTCTAAATAAGTGATTATGCTATGAACTATCTATGTAAAAGCAAAAGCTCTAAGTTTTGTTATCCTATTTATCTCTCAATTTTAGTATTATTTTCTTAAAATAGTTATAATTTACATGCATTTGCAAAATTCAATAGAACGAAAAATATAAATAATAAAATGAGAGCATGAATGTTTTAAGATCCAATGCAAATTATATTAGTTGACCTATTTACCTACTTACTACGTACAGTACCGTGTAACAAAATCGATAATTAATATTTGTGAATATTGCGTGGATCATTTTTTATTGACTGGAAGCTGAAGATGGACACGTTCATATTCGGCGAATCTAGGATGGCATCTTGCACCTCTAGTCTTCACGATCAGCGAACTGTACGGTAGCGCGCGTGCGAGCAATCAACGCGAGCTATAAATTACGATGTATAACTCCGACTGTCTGCGGACGTTGAATTACGAAGTATAATCGGTAACGTGGTAACCGGTCACGTCGAATGCGTGCTTCCCACAACGTAGACACGTCATAAACCGTCATATCTAGCGGACAGACAACAACTTCCATAGGAGCGGCATAAATCAGGCTCCCCTGGAAATTGTCCTTAATACCTCCACGATCGTGTCACGGAGTCAAAGGTGAGCACCGAGACCAACTATGGACGTCGACCAGCTGGTAGAATCCAGCGCATCAGAAGCTAAAAGTTCATTGGCGGCTACCGTGCATTACCAGCTCAACCAGTAGATCCACTATATTGGGTCAAAGTATTTATCCTCTCTACAAGTATCAATATTGAATGATGATATCTGTGCTAATATCTATTAGTAAAAGAAGGTTGCTACAAAAGTCAATATTTTCAAAGACGAAGTAATATAAGATATTTATAAGTTGAAGGATGACATGAAACGTCATGGTATAATTTTGATTTTTATTTAACCCTGCAATCTGGGTCTTTTAGCAGAAGCGAAATTTTAAATTCTAAAATAAATGAGAGAAAATTAAATAAAAGTTTTAACAGTTAAGTTAAAAATTATTTGATAGTGTAAGAGACGTTGAAAAGTAATCTCAAATTTTTCTACATTTTTTGATAGCCTGGAATAGCAAAAAAATTTGGATTAGCCAAAAAGAGTTGTAGATGGAGGGAGTAAAAATATGATTTCAGAGGAAGAATTAATTTTATTTTAATTATACTATTTCTAAAATGCCTATGAATTTTCCTCGACAAAAGTGTGCGACGTGTGATAGACACTAATACACCGCATTGGGCAAAATTGATCGAGCGAAAGTACCGATACCAACTTTGTATTTTGATATCTCGACTTGGTATCTTCAGTATCCCTAAGCACAACCAGGCTTCCGCTTGGTTCATCTCTATAAGCTTCAACTCTCTTATACACGCTTCTGGCCGCAGCAGCGAGCAATCCGAAGATTCTTCGCCGCCGGCGAGAAGTCGAGCAGAGATCATCCGTCCGTTCTGTCGACCGACCAACCGACCAACCGACCAACCGAGTTCGAGTTTTAGAAGATGAAGCGACACACGGTGCACACATGAGAAACGTGAGCGAGCCGAGCGTCGCTCCTCTCCCGGCAATTCTCCTGCTCCCAATATATAGGGCAACCACGTAGACTCTCTCACGGTTTCTTCGAGCTATTCATCTGCATGCGCTCCTCCGCCTGCACCTACCTATCTTCACTCGGCCTCTCTAGCCCTCCCTCTCCGCCGCTCCTTACCTCCGTCGGCCACACTCTTCAAGAAGCGTTTCCATTATCGCGGCCGGACCTGGCCAAATGTCGCGACCCCCGCGGTGTTTCTCGCTGTAACATCGCTTTACTTGATGTATGTACTTGTCTCGCTATGATATTTTTATCATTGCGTCTCTCCGCTACATTCTCAAGACGTTCGTCTAACATTTTCCTATTTGTTTCTGACTATATTAAATTTTATTACCTCTTCTCCCAGTCTCGAAGTCTTCATTCTAGTGACAGATTTCTTTAATCAATCTTACATTGAACGTCTCGCATGTAAATTAAGATTTATCCACTTAAGCAATTAATTTCTTATTAATATCGAAACAGACAGTATTAAATTTCAATGCTACATCAATTATTCAATATAAAAATGTCTATTTAGATTTTTTTATTAATTAATTATTAATAGTATCGTGATATCTTATCCCGAATAATTTATCGTATCTTTTAATTCTGCATGATCAGGATAATTTATTCCAATTCCGCATTCTCCGGACATCACAATCTCTTGTTTATGTCTCTAAATGTTCGCCTGTTCTAGCAAGAATGGAAATACTTCTTTATTTCTCTTTAACGGCGTTCTCCAATCCACACATGCACGCCGACGCCGAAGCCGTGGAAGCCCGCGCAAATTTATCGGGATAATCATTGTCGTCTCGCGAGGCGCTATATCGTCGATTTTTTTCAGGACTCGCCACGCGCGCTGCGTGGGCGGCCGGATAATTATCCGAGACTCGTTACAGAGGCGGGCTCGTACTGAAAAGAGGAAGACAATGCGATACTCGCAGGGAGAAACAAATGTGAATCTTTAACGCGATGGATATTCAAATTTGAAATGAAACGATCCTTCAATATATCATCGATGGTATATATTCTTCACGTAAATGGATACATTGATCTGATCGATACAATACAGTTAATTACATTTTCATATTATATAAAAAGAATAGTTTTGCTGAAGTATCTAAAAATTTAGCTAGAAATAGATCTAAAATAATTTTGTTAGACTATCAAAAGTAATTATGAAGAACGCTGAAATTGATTGCTAAATGTCAAAACTTATTTAAATAATAAAAAATAAAAAATTGAGCTCTTACGAAATTAGCGTAATAAATAAATAAATAACGGGCAGTTGAAAGCAATAATACGCGGTAATTCGTGCGTCATATTAGAACATAATGTATTTCAAATCTTACATAAAACGATGGTCGTTTTATTGTATTAAATTCTAAATTTATTGCAACATTGTTCATCATACTTGACTTTCCTATATAATTATTTTAATATATGTCCAATAAAATTATTTTCAAATCTGTATCTATGTATATTAACAAAATCGTTTTTTCCTCATAGAAAAAAATTGTCACAAATTAAAATGATATTTAGGAAACAATAGAAGATTAAAAAAATTTATTATCATTCAAATACAAGCTTGCCGAATCTGACTTTGTTATTGTACTTGTAGATTGAGATTAGTTGTAAGTGAACAGGTTTTAGGATACATACGCGCAAGTATGTGTAACGTACGTAGAACTTTCTACAATATAGACTAACAGCTGTGCGAGTACTTGGACTCGTGACCGAGTGATCGGAAGATACTAACAACAAGACCGACTAACGATGTTACGGAAATATCGACACCATAATTGACAAAAAAACAGGTGCGCGAGGTGCTCTGTCCACACAAATAGGCAGCGTTGACGCGCACCAACTCGCAGATAAACATTATCTTAAAACACTTGTCGCTATAAAAAAGTTTCATTAAAATTGACTTGGAGATAAATTACGCCTGAGAAATGTCCACAACATTCCGTAAGAACCGGAACGCGATCAGTGCGGCTAAACTTTGCAAAAGACGTCTCTCTTGGCTTCGCAATCGCCTTTGTCCTGCGAAGGAGGGAATCGCGGGAGAATTCGTCGTGACAATAGTACTTCACAGTAATGTACAGAGTGTCCCGGACTAAACGCTTAATTTTTTAATGATGTATTTGAAACAATTTAAGAACTAACGTCCTAATCAGCTTGTAACAATTTTCAATGAAAAATGCTAACATTTAATAATAACATTTAGATAGACCGATTAAAGATCATATATTAGGTGTTAAACTTAATTCCTGCCGTTTTTCGTTTCCAAAATTGATTTGTTTCGAAGGGAAGATGAATGAATACCTTAATCAAAGTAATTTCCTCCATTTTCTACTTTATTACTAATTAATAATACTTTATTAATAATACTTCGATTAAGGTATTTCCCTTCGAAACAAATCAATTTTGGAGACGAAAAACGGCAGGAATTAAGTTTAACACCTAATAGCACACAAAAAATATGAAAAATTTCTCTACTTAATGTACAGATTTTACAGATTATTAATTTGGTTTCTTAAATTCCTTTACTTAGAAATTACTTTTCTGTTAAAAAATATAATTTACATTAATATTAATTTTCATATCATGATTTATATCAATGAACATAAAAATATATATTAATAAATATAAATGTTGAAAATGAATTTATATAGAGGTCCGATGAAATCGCTACTGCAAATAATGTGTTTACTTTGAGACACTCTGTATGAGAAGTCCGCATTCTAACCGGTAGAATAACAGAAGTAGGAAGCAAGACGTCGAGGCGGCGACAGCGGCGACGGCGGCGGCATCGTCGGAAAAAATTGGCAAAGCACATTACGCGAAATCACAATGTTTAATGAAAATTGCGAATGGCGCGGCACACGAGGCGGCCGCGGCGGCTGGTTGCGGCATTCGCGTGCCGCGTCGTGCCGCGTCGCCTCGTGTGACATCGTCCCGCGCGGAATCGTGACGCCGCGAAGCGGTATTCAGATTGCGCTCTTAGCGGTTTCGTTCACTTTTTTTCCACCGTGACAAAAGGAGGATCTTCTGTGTAACCGCTGGTCAGAAGCCGCGCGCCGCGGCCTGACGAGCAATAGCAAAAACGTGCGATGGACATATCGCGCGCGCGGCATGTTTCTCGGTTTTCGCCGCGTTCCGTGTCGCAAGAGAAATTTCAGTTGCGGCAGACGCTATTATCCAAATAGGATAGAATTGAGGGGTTCTTCTGTGGAAATGCTTGAGTCCGAAAAGGCGGTAGTGAGAAAATCGAAAATGCAAGGAATCTCATTTTCCAGTAAAATCTAATTTCGAATAAAGTATGCTTTCTATTCTATATTTACGAAATTAATTAATATCGATAATGTTAGCACAATATATGCTTTCTATTAAAATTATTGATTTTATATATATAAATGAATTATATTTACAGAAGTAAAAAAATAAACATGGAATTAAAAAATATTTTTCCATGTCTAAGTTTAATACTTTCCGAGAGATTTAACATGATAAAAAAAATTCTCGTAAATTTTGAATTAAAATTATCAAAATCAATTTTGGCACTACGAATTAAATGTATAATGCTGATAATTTCCTTTTTTTGTAACGAGATCGAAATTAATATATGAAGATAAATATTTTTACGTGGTTAGGTAGGAAACATAAATTTGAAGCCATACATAAAAAAGTCTCGACTGTATCATGCGGTTGTTACATTCGTAGACAACGAGGAAACGCGCTTGCGCTTCTATGATTACCTGCCGACTCCATCAAGTTCCGAGTCTGCAAATTGCGTATCTAATAGGAACATTAGTTCTTTGACCATGTGCGATATTAGTCTATCTATTATCCATTAGTTAATACTTAATATTACCGAAAGATTATGGAAGCAAACGATCGATTTCTTTTGCCACTCAAAAATTCTTCTTGCTTATATATATATATATATAATCTGACTCTATTTATTAAAGAAATCTTTTAAAAATTAAGAGACCATTATTTCTCTCTTATAAAAACCTAAAAAAAATTTTAATTTTATCAGAATTTTTCTTATCGCCTTATCAAAAATTCACATTTTCGAGAATAGAAAATGTCTTGATTATGCAACATTTCTTCTTCTAGGAAAACGAAAGAGGAGATTTGCCGAATAAATTCGACGTGAGAGCGTCGAAACGGCATTCGTGATCGGTTATGCTTCGAATCGATCGTTTCCATCAGATTAGCGACAAAAATTCTATTCATCGTTACAACTCTTGTCTATATAGGAGGCCAATATTTAACGCGCGGTCGCTGTATCTTTACTTGAAGAGAGCGCGGTGCATTTCGATCGTTACCGAAAGGAGATCATTATCGTGATACAGACGCGCGATATATCACCGGTGCTCGAGACTCGCGATCTATGTTCAAGGGTTTCCCTCGAGCAAACCTGCCGTGCCGAATATTGCCATCGTTCTGCAAACCGATCGCGTTGTCACAAAACTTCAGACTACTTCAGAGACGCCGATGGACTTTTCTCACGAATTCATTCGCGAATTAAATCTGGCTTCGAGATATTGTCTTTAGAATTCTATATTAATCTTATCAAAATAGAGTTTATGAAATAATATATATGAAATACATAAAACAATCTTGGTAGAAATTTCATGCATTTTTTTAACAATTACTGGACAGTTATATTGTATTAACTCTGTTTAACAACTGAGAGGTAAAACTACTTAGGATCCCAATCAAAATGTAATGCTTTGCCTGCAATTTTGTTCACAAATGATGTGCAAAATCTGAACAATTTACTGAACAAAAACAGGGCAATAAATGGACACAGTATTTTAACTAATAATATTCTATTCATACTAGATGTTTCCACAAATTGCACATATTTTTATCAGGAAAACTGCTTCACCTATTGAATAAAATTCTTATTAAATTCTTGTCCATTTCCTATACAATATTTTTACAACTAATCAGAATACATCAGTAACACTAGACAGTAACTGAAAGGATGTTAGGAAAACTGCATACATTTCTACCAGAGAATATATAAAAAAATTATATAGACTATATAGTCCATGAAATATAATCTCTAAAATAATATAAAAAATTCTCAATCAATGAGATTTCAAATCAAGTCAATGAAGATCGATCGATCGTGTTTCCTCTTCTCTCGAATCCACTGCGATGACGATTCCCCAAATTCACCGAGAAGATCTCAAGACCTCTTGTTTTTCTTTCCCCTATCCCCTTCGATCGCTGCTGGTGTCTGTCTCTCTTACGCGAGGATCGCGCTCGCGATTTCGAGCGTGCCGAGCGGTGTACGCTCGCTCTCGGTTATGCCCCGCGTCTCGGACGTATCTCGCGGAATCGCGAGGCCCGGCGACGGCACGGAGGAGGCTGCCCGATCTCCGAGCGAAGTGAAAGTTAGACGTGTGGGCACGGGATGCGCACGAATTCATTTTTTCGGCCTCGTGCTGGACTTTTTTTTTCCTCTTCCCGGCCGGCGAGGCGCGCGGCATCAGTTCCCATGTATGCGCCGCCGACCTAGCCAGCCTAGCCTACACAGTCGGCTCGCGCGATACCCTCTCGTGGTGCATGCACATGGCACTCGCTCGTGTGCATCGCACACGTTTCTCGTCGCTTCTCCCTCTCGCGCTCTTTCTCTCTTTTTCGCTCTCGTCGTTGCACCGTGCTCACCGAACGTGTGTTATGTGTATGAACACACATGCGAGCGCGTCTCCCATCTCCGCGCGCGCACACACACACACACGCGTGCGCACGTGTGTGGTACAGATGGTACTCTAGCCGGCTCTAGTCCGTGACTTATCGGCTCCAAGCGCAACTACGATGTATCCTTGTATCGCATGCCCGCGCGCGATATCGATTCCGGATGACGCGGAATCGATGAATGCTCTCTCGCCGACCGGGAGATTTCGTGGTTCTCGCGAGTCCTTTGACTGTCGAAAGTAATTTTCTCTTTCAACCTGTTTTTGATATTCATTGATATTAACTAAGAATGTTTTTAACGATTTGGTCTTGTATTTTAGGATATTAAATCTCTTAAAATGCAAAATAAAGAAATTTGCTGTTATTAAAAAAATGAGCTACTTAATATGAATTATAAAATGGAAAAATTATGTAAATAATAAAGATTAATTAATGCTCATTTTTAATATAGGACAAAGACGTAACGCTAATGAGTTAAAATTTACGAGTAAAATTCGTATATTCGTACGGTAGTACAATAGTGTAATCAAATTGAAAAAAATCTGTCACTTTTGACGGCTATTTGTATTGTAATAATGGGATAACAGTATTTATTCTATAAGAACCTGTAATGCTACCTCAACTTCTATTATATGATCAATTCATTCATTCATCCACATCCGCGTGTAACGATAAAGTTTACTCGGCAGATTCATAGATGTTCCATTAAGATTGTAAGAACGCGATAAACTTCTTATGTTATAGGATATTTATAGATGCAAGAAACTGAATCGTAACTTACAAGGGTGATCGAGATGTTGAGAAACAAGGAAATAACGTGATTACTTTATTATCCGTATTAGTCTGATGGCTTTACATTTTATTTTTGCGTATCTGTGGAACATTTTTTTCACATATATATCCGTTGTTTTTTTGCAAAAATAACGTAACGTTATACAAAAAAAGCTGCTCGCGTACGAAAAACTCGCTCTTTATAGCCGGCTTCACACATCTCCCAGATTAGAAATTGCCATTACTCTTACCAATACGAACGGCATAGAGCCGCGCTCTGATTCTAACCGTGACTTATCAGATCGGTGCACGTAAGAGACGTGTTTCAAGCCTGAACCGATTCCGCATGACGCGCATGGCGGGCTCGATGAGCGCTAACAGCGTCGTGGGATCGTACTCCCTCGCCGTTAGATCTTCGCGATCGAGATATATTGGGCCATTTCGCATCAGGAGAAAGAAAGACAGATAGAGAAAGAGAGATTGTAAGTGCCGCGTCGCCATAAACGCGAAGCAAATGTGCGACCTTTCCGATTAGTCGCGATCGCGCGGCATTTTTTCCGGTTCCATCGATCTCACCGACGCGACGCGACGGCCCCGCATTGTTTTATAGAATTATCTCGCGGCCAGCGGCACATCCGCGCGATTTATCAGTTGTTAACTGCACCCAAGATGCAACCGGTAGATCGATCCTGGATGACGTGGAGAATCGACGAGCACGATCGCCACGCGAGGAATACCCGCCGTTGGAACTCTCGGGCTGCTACGACGACTCGTAGAAAGCAGCTGCTCCCGCATCGGCCGCTAATTATATCTTCGGGAGGCACGTTGCTTTCTATCACCGGTCCGATGTCATTTAATTTGAAGGATCAGCATATGCTGTTTGCACTTGCAAAAACTGGTATACACTGGGCTGAGTTATTAAGTTGTACGGCGTTTCTCTGACAGGAAGAATATAGGATAAATGACACATTCGATGCTGATGATACAAGCCTAAGCTGTATTTATGAGAAAAGGCATAATACGCGGTGCTACCAGTCGCTTGGAAAAAGGAAAAAGTTTGTAGGGAAAGGATTAACACGATTCAACTATTCTTGTAGTCACTATTCTAGTGATATAATAACCAATCAACATATAATGTGCGTGTATACGTATTATAATAAGTAAATTAATGAAAACCTTTTACGAAATATAAAAAATTCAAATTTTTTTTTCTTATCTTAAATTTATATTATTTTGATGGGACGATTTTTTTTATAGAAATCTGTTGACACACAACTATCGTGAATATTATATAAATTTTAAAATGTAAAACACTTTCTTTTTTGCTCGCTTAACTTTTTAATTTCAAAAAACTTTCCAGATAGATTGTAATGCACACATCATTTCCAAAGCTTTTCGTCGATCTAAAAAGTGTATCCTGAGTATCGCGCTGCTGTATAAAAATAAACAATATTTTAGAGAAAAAAGTAGGGTGGCACGAAGAGGAGACAGGGATATGTAGGCGTAGCAATCGGGATACGCTGCGGTCGTCTTTCACCACGGGGGTTGACGAAAACAATAATGTACAAGAGCATGAGGGAGCTATCGATTGACACCGCGAAACAATGGCTTCGACTACGATGTAACAAATGATCGTCTTCTTATCGGTTATATGACGGCGCAACGTCACGGTCAGCTTTCCCGGGCGCGATCGTGAAAATCGTTCTTTTTGACACAATGCGCACAGGACAATATGTCTTTACTACCCGCATTAAATACATGCTATCCTTGCTGCAAGAAATTGCGAGACTTTTGTCTTAATCGCTATCATGTAATTTTAATATCTTCAATTATATTATGTTATGACAGCATTATGCAATAACAGCAATAATTTAAGTTCTTCGTATTCATCTTTGACTGACACATGGCAGTATACATTTTTAAAATAAAAATGTATGTAATTTTTAATGCCATTCAAATTTGATAAAAATTGATAAAATTATATATCATATTATTTATTCTACTACTTTCTTATTTTTCTTTCGCTTACAATTCGCAGTGATTTTAAACTATCAATATTTTAACTTTTCTAATTTTATATCAACATTTAATGCCATTGCATTATTGAATGCAGACTCCATCATCCTCAATATTACCCATCCCATACATTACCCATAGCTGTTACGCCGTCGTCGCTACAAAAGAGACTTAGAGACGTTTTTCTGTCTCCATTTTGCCTCGGCGGAGCCGAGCAGTGTAATACGTTATCATAGAACAAGAGGACTTTCCAGGTAGGATCCGGCGAATCCCCTTGTCCGCGAGTATACGTGACTCGGTGCCGCCTGTATATGTATGCACGCCAGGCGAATAAGCAGCTCGACTCCGAAGCCAATCAGTTCGCGTAATGGAGATCGATAGCCATAAGCCGATCTTCGCGAGCACGATACACGTGGTGCTCCAGTATAATGCACCGTCGCGTCGTACCGTTCCATCCACCGACAGACATACAGCGAGCTGCTCCTCGAATCTGCCTGCACAGGGCACGTCATCGAATAGCCACGTTACGTTCGTGCACACGCACACGTGCGCACGCAAGTAAAGCGATAAAGTAATGAGATCCCGTCAAAGTATTGTGAAAATGCCGGCCAATGGCAACCTACTCTGAGAATATTGTAAATCCACGGAAAGAGCGACCATCGCGCCGCGTCTCGATCCGGGGAGTCTTTATGCGCTATAAATTTCCCATTACGCGCTGCGCCTCGCCGCTAACAACGTTCGCCGATGTTCTCTATTAATGCGAAAGGTGACAGAAAAGTTATTATTACCATGTGCATCTTCATATCTTGTAAAAATTGCATGAGCTGTAAGAGCCGCTGGTAAAATTACGGCATAAAATAATAAAATTATCGATGAAGTTGACGTTTCTGGAAAATTTCTATTAATTTTTCAGTAAAATTGTAGATACCGTTTATGTAGTATCCTTTTCTAGAAATGTTAATGACGTTTCATCAGAATCTCTTAATTTTTATAACAAATCTCAGACTGTTGGTGAAATTTGATTTTTCAATTTATGTTTTTATAATTTATATTATAGTAGATTGTTTTTATCTTAAAATTTAATTTGCCTATAAAGACACTGAATTGAAATTCAAAGCAAAATTATATATTTATATACTCTACTTAACATATTATTAAAATTATCTTTACAGAATACGTAACTCTGACAAATTAAGAAGTTATCTGAAAAAAAAATCATAGCTTTTCGTAATATTCGCGATTTTCATCGTATTTTGTTTATCGCAATACGATTTCAAATGTTCTTTCTGCAACATTTTGAACTTTTTTACGTTTAAAGGATAAACGCGGATGTGTTCATAGGAAAAATATTTGTGGTCGCGGCGTGTAGAGACAACGTTGCGTCTTTATAGTTTCCGCGAGCGCGTAGAGTCCGTTCTTATCGTTGAATAAACCGAAACTAAAAAACGGACGAGCGAACGGACGTTGCCGAGATGAAATATCAGCACTGTCCACTGTGCCCCACCTGTACCCTTATCTGAACAAACACGCGTATCCCGTCTCGGTTACAAAGAAACGTGGGTCAGTCTAATGCACGAATAATATTTCCTTTTTCCTTGACTCGCAAACCTTCGAGGAGCTTTAACGTACATAAGAGAACAAGCAGAGATAAGATATGATCTGACATGTTACAACAATCATTAAGATAGTAGTGCATATTTTAACGATCAACACCGAATTAATCTACAATATCATTATTAAATATTAATCGTTTAATATTATTATTGTGATTGCAAATATTAATTAAATTTACTTTTATATTTATATGGATTAAAAGTTTAATGTATCTATATTTATAAATTAATTTGATATGACAGATATATCAATATATTGTTTATACAATTAATTTATTACAATTTAAATTTAATATTTTAATTATTGTCATTTTTTTTGTATAAAAATTTTGCAATATTACTATCTTAATTCAAATGTGTCTCGTTATACATTGTATTGTTATGACAGATTGATTCTATAATACGTCAAAGAGAATGAGTGAAAGCTTTTGAAATATGAAGACAACGACTTGGACATTGACGATCAGAAAACAGAATAATGTATGACTTAATGTGTATGTCCATGTGCTCAATTCTATGTGTAAATCTCTCTTTTTCCGACGCGAACGTTCTTTGAAATTGCGGCGCACGCGGCCGTAAGCACACGTACGCGTAATAGAACGACGTACCTACAATGCATCGTATCTCGGAGTTGCAAGGGCCCGCTAGTGGAGAGTGTTAAGTGAAAGTCAGGTAAAATCCCTGACCACGATGCTCTCCGACCCTCCATTTGCTTCATTTACCCGTTGAAAGCCACGTTGCTGCGAGGCGATTCACAGGCACGTGACTGTCGGAAATGATATGCAACAAAATGCATTCGCACAGGGGCGAATCATTGCGCAAAAATCCACGGATCATAGCAAATGATGCCTAAGAAATTGGCTTTATCAAACAAGGCGCGCTCTTACTCCTCGAGGTCATTTTGTATTCTCGAATCGAATAATGCGGTAATGTCAAATCTTTAATGTAAATGCCACTATTCCTTTCTGCACAACGGTTACGTATTCTTCAATTTGATGGAAACTTTGGGAGATATTAATTTTAAGGAAGCAAACAAATCAGGAAATAGCAATTTACTAATCTTTTAACGAACGCATGACGTACCTATTACCTTTAACTGCTTAAATAAATTGAGACTTGTGCTATATTCTTCCATTTTTCGACAATCGAAGGGATCAGTTATCATGAGTTTACAATCATATCGAACACATTTCTGAGATAAGTTTGAAAGATAAAATTTTTTCGAAATCTCGCGAAAAGCAACGTCTGCAGATGTAAGAAAAGAAAATCCATTGATACTAGGACAACATTCTACCATTAGCACAAGTCATGGCCCTATTCCAAAACGTTCGTGGACAGTCGGATGCAGCTCCGCGTGACAAATTACGGATCGTTTCACGCCTATGACGTGCCTTCTCGCGCGTCGAGCAACTCGTCGCGGCGGGTCGGCACGGTATAGTAAGAAGAGGCGTCCGAGGGTGGATTTTTATCCGGGTCGGCGACAAAGCGAGGCCTTAAGTCCCCGGGACAGTCGTGGCTGGAAGAATGCCCCCTCGGATTAGGATTATAGTAGCGTGGACCACCCAAAAAAGAAAGCTGAGAAATCGCGCGTAAAATAGCGCGGATCATCTCGTGTCCATTCAAAGTCCGGTACAGAACATTTAAGAACTGAAACTGAAACTTATGGCTGTCTGCTAACATTCCCAGCTTTCCGACAACTAAACATCTTTGATTAATTACCACTACATTGATCATATTTTAATAAATTCATATACATGTCCATCGTCGGCTCTTTATTGGCATTAACATTATATATTATAGATTTAATTCATTTGAGCTTACCTTGTAGAATTAATATAATTTATTAGGTGGAGTGTAATATACCCCAGCAAGATGAATTTCTATAACTTCTTAAAAAGTACCTATAAAAAGCGTAAAATTATAGTATGTTTATGAAGTACAGCGTGGAGTATGAAATACACCCACGTATGATTCATTTTCCATCTGGTTAGCGGAGGGTTAAATATCTTTGAACAAGATTATATACGGATATTTCTAAATACTTTTAATATTTTAATATTTTTAAATTTCACCAAGCAATAAATCGTAGGAAGCAAAACGTTATAGAGACCCTATATCGAGTCTGTTTACGATTTTGTCAAAATCCTATGGGAGAAAAAGGTATGTACTTTCTCCCTGTATATATGTATATACATATATATGTGTGTGTGTATGTATATATATATATATATCTAACATAACTATCTCATTCTATAAACTTAATTGAAATTCTAAAGTGAAATAGTTTAAACATAAATTAAAGAGACAATATGTATAGGCCAAAGGGATTGATTCTGTTATAGGATCTTTAATAGAAGTATCACCTTATGTGAATATTCCTACAGTTAGCTAGCTTTTAAAATTACCGTTTCTCCTGCCCGCTTATCGACATACATCGATCTCACCCCTCATATAGGAGTGGAGTAAAAAAATCGTCGAAACCAGTCGAATCTCACCGAAAGTTCCCATGCGCCTAACTGTTCAGTCTAATATTTGAACGGATCTCTGGTTTCAATTGAAAATCAACAACGTGGCGGAGAAGGAGGAAAACAGTTTAGTCCAAGAAGAAAAAGAGAGAGAATGAATAAACGATCGATGGAGAAAGACCGGCGAGTCCGAGACAAAGATTTTTTGGTAGAGAAGAGGGGCGAAAAAAAAACTGTCTGCCCTAACGGATTCTGGGGTGGAGCGAGGGGTTCTGGCGAAGGTAAAAAGGACGAGGGCTACGAGAGAGAAGAGAGAAAACGAATTAGAAGAGGAAAGAAAACTACACGGTGTTCCGTTTTTCCTTTGGCCAATGCACCTTCGCAGCTCGTAAAGTTTCATCCAGCTCACCTCCCTTTTCCCCCGGTTTCCATCTTTCCCCCTTTCTCTCCCCCCCCTTCTCTCTCTCTCTCGCTTTCTCACTCGCTCACTCTTCTCAATCTTTGGTCTACTCCTGACCTGGAGTCTTATCTTTACGATATTTGCGTGCATTATCTCGCGCAAGGAGTACAAGGCACCGGGATTTCTTCGAGAGACGAACCACGCTGCTACGTGGAGAGGAGAAGGAAGAGGAGAACGTGAGTGCCTTCTTTATCTGCGAGCGAGGAATTAATCCAGCCACCAGAGACGAGCTCTTTCCACGATCTACCGCGTTCGGGGAAGAATAATTTCCCTGGCTTCCCTCCTCTCTCTCTCTCCCTGGGATTCCCCCCTTTCTGGAGGGCGTTATTCTGAAAAATAGTCGTCAGTACCTTCTCCGTTAACCCCCGGTGCGATACCTCCCCATTATGACGTTACGCCAGTAATTAGCATAGTCATCCACAGGTGGTTGATCGTGAAATATATCGCTACCAGAATATATAGTTATGTATGTGTGTGCGTGTAGGAGTAACTCGGTGAAGCTCGAAGAAAAGTCTTGTCCTTCAATTTTATAGAATAAAGCAGTTCTCAGGCGCGAACGAAATGAGGCTTTTAGTAGTTAATCGAGATCGATGATGCGCTTGTTCAATTAAATATTAGCTTTACGAACGAAATTGTACGATAAAACGTTAATGAAACTCGAACAAAAGGAAATACTTTTTCCCATCGAAGGAATTTGAACATAAAAGTGGAAAAAAGTGGAAATCATATTGTATTCTGGAAATAAAACTTTTAAATAAAACTTTTAGTTATAATCGATATATAAAATAATTATAAAAACATCTATACTTGGAAAGTTAAATTTAAGAAAAAACAATATGTTACTTTCACCACCATTATTTTATAGTAAATTATATAATAGTATATTCAATTGGAGAGCATAATTATTATTTCATGACATATCGCAATCGTTGCACTAAAAACTTCCACTCTTACCAAAAAAATTCGACTGCGATACCGAACAATCTATGTTCGTGATATATTATCAGATTCGTGAAGTCACGAAGATAAGAGATGAGTCTACTGTGTTGGTACGAATAACGGGGCAATCTGACTGTAAATAAGTTAGTCCAGCCACGTCCTTGATTTGTCGTCGCCCGTCGTGGAAGGTGCAGATCGCCGCACGAAAACGTGTCGCAGACTCATTCTTGCCGCAGCAGTTAAAACCGCTCCTCCAGGTCTCGGACGATGAACGCGTCCACTTTAAAACAAAGGATCCTATCAGATAAACGCTTTTTCGATACGACAAGAGGATGCATGAGGGCTGTCCACTGCAGACTGATGCTACGGCGCGATTAACTTCAAACGAAACTGTCCGCGCTGTTGTCCATCCTACGCGTATTATTCTGAAAAAAGGATTTATTTACGCTTCCTTTCTTTTGATAATATAGGGGATAAGTCGACTCGAAGTTTATCTTGATCGGGGTAATCTGAAAATTATTTACTACTGGAATAATATGAATATAAAATTGGTCACGATATAAATTTAAGTTTCAAAGTTTCTTGAGTCTTTATTAATTTTGTTATTTATTCTCATTATTCTATCAATACATTTCCAGCAAACGCGCGTGTGTATTACGTCTAACAGATAAATCAAAAGAAAAATATTGTTTGAACAACAACGCGTTGGAGAAAATTATACGCTCGAGCGTATATTTATAGAAGAAAAAATCGATGATTGGTGCAAATAATGAACCGTCAGTTCGTTTGGAGTATCTCATCGAAAACGGGTCATGTGAACGCCATAGAAGAAGAGCACAGCGAAAAGCGCGTTACTATAGTAATCATAATGTTAATATCTTGCGAGATGTCTGAAACTTCGGGACTTTGAGAGAGCTGGTTCACTCGACTTGAATTCAATGTGTGAACCACATACAACAAAGAAGGTTATACCGCGTACTCCCGATGCTAACAAGGGGTTAGAGCCTTCATGATAGTTTCTGAAGAAGCAATTTTATGAAAATTGACCAATTTGTCGATATTTTGCTGCGCAGCAGTTTCATACAATATGGAAAGAAACGATTATATAAATTGAAGTATAAAAGTAAATATCCTTGATAAGAAAAATCAATTCTTTTAACGTAATCAGACTTCAATAAATTAGCGATTTATTTATTGTGCAATTTTACCTGATTAGCATATTTTCTAAAATTAATCCTTTTTTTTTTTCTTTGCATCAAGACATTCGGAAAATTCATGGCTTTATCGATCCATAAAATCACCTATGCTTGTGTTAAAATTTTTAAATCGTGCCGTTTAAATCATTTTTGAATGTAAATTATCTTATCTTTATCGCAGCAATGTATCTACACGATCTAAGACTTAATCATCATCAACAAGGCGTAGGTAGGTCAGATATGATCGACGAGAGCCGCATCTGAGCCACTCGCAGAACGTTTTCGCGTGCATCGGTAACGAGAGGCAGCGTTAAAGGCGCAGGCAGGGCCAGTTTCTCACAGAGGCATCGGGACTTTCTCTGTATACGTCGCGGATTTTTCCGAGTGTATTCGTATAGGTCATGGCACGGGGTCAGGAATGCCCTTAATAAAGTAACCGCGCGGTTGTAAGTATCCGTGCCATGAGGCGCTCGTTACGCGGAATAATGCCGCTTTCCTACCTAGCGAACGCCTGGACATGCCCGTTAATTTATGCGAATATCTTTTTTCCGTCGTTGAGGATATTTTAACGCCGTTTTGCAATCGGTCGGTCGGCTACGTTACGCGCGCGTGACCGCAACGAAAATAGCGATGCCGACAACGCGCGCAAGATGTATATTAAAAGTCAGTCATTTGAAGTTAAAGATTAATTCCAAGTTTAAAAAAAAGATTATTGAATATTAAACACTGAGTATAAGCGTATTCAGGCCTATGACGGTCAAAGCTAGATCTTTTTTTGCCTAAATAATTCCCAGTGAATTATCTATATCCTATATATGTACGTGCATATATATCATATGTATATTTGTAGTTATTCAAACTGCGCGCCGAAATTTTTCCGGACTTTATCTAACGCAATTAAACTACTGCAATAATATTACAAGTTAAATTAAATTGACAATGTGCTGAAAACCTTAAATAAATTTATTGCGAAAAATTATTGAATATTATTACCTTATACTTAATTGTTTTAATATTCACGGTATGCCATACATGTGTTAATTTATAAATAATTTTGATCCATATCTTTTTTACACGAATAAAGTCAAATATAAAATATTTAATATTTTGGAGTCAATTAAGTAATTTCATAACAGCGACGAATTAATGAGAAATAGAATGTCTAATATTATGTAATATTCAGCGCCAAATCGAAGATTTTAACAATAAGAAAGCCGAGGAGGATGCAAAGATAATCACTTCCGGGTTGTTACGGTATTACGCGGTTATTTTCGCGGGGTGCAGTTTCTACCGTTGCTCCGAAAATCCTGATAAGCGCCGAGGGAAGAAGCCGGGAAGATCTCGCGTCGTAGGCGGACAGTTAACATTAATGAAACGGAGCGTACCTACCTGGTGTCTCAAGACGGAGCGAGCGGAGATTGTAGATAAGTTACGTGCTAAAGGAGCATACGTCGTAACTACCTGTACAGCACACGGAGAACCGTGTTCCGGTCATTCGCGTCCTTCTTGAAACTACCGAGTTTCCCAGGCGCTCATAATGTAGCGTGCGGCATAGTACTTTCGCGCCATTGATAACACTGGTGTGTTGCTCATTAATTTAATTAAAAATTTATGAGGTCCATAAAAAAGATATACCGTTGTTGCATTAATTCAAAACTAGCAAGATATATTTGAACGAACAGTCGAAGTTTGACTATTTCAAATAATTACATAAAATAATAAAAATTAATTTTGTATTTGAGAGAGAGAGAGAGAGAATATATTCCTAATCATAATAATAATAAGAATTGGAGATTTTCCACGTTGAAATTTATTTATTAGTTTAAGAGAATCGTGATATTTATATTATTACATTATTACAATCGCGCTCGGATTCTCTACATTGTGGCACTTTATATATCTATAATCTGTGATTCATGTCGTACATTTACCGTCGATTACTAAATATTCTGGAATCAATTCTTCATTATACAGAAAGGTCTCGCACGCTCCTTTATAATCCCGCTCGAAGATATATTCTCGTGTTACCAGATTTCGCATATTAAATATACTTATAGAAGTTTGCATCACGATCTTGTAAATCAAACGTGATTCATAGAAGAAATATAATTTTAGTATTGAGACATAAAATTAAGACATAAAATTTAATGTATCCGCCGTCTCACAAGAGAGATCCATCCTTTTCTGAAAATACAGCTTATACGCCGGATATATCAATTAATAATTGTAAAAATCGTTTGATTTATTCATCCACGAATCAATCTCATTACACCTTTTGTCGTTCGTCACCTCTTACGGTAGCAGCGGCGCGATGAACAAACGTCTTGCTGAAATCATCAAATGGGTCTCATTTAACCAGAAGGACCCACTCTCGCGAGGCCCGGTCGCCCATTCCCCGGAGGTTCGTTCGCTCGCGAACGTTCGCTCGGAGGTCGCCTCGTGAAACGCTCGCGGACGCTCTCCTCTCTCTGGGGTCCTCCGCGCCGCGTCGAGGAGGAGGATGTGAGGGCGTGAGACTCCTTGAGTGTGGGAGAGTACAAGGCGCATTGTAGAAGTCGGAGCGCGCCGACATTGCCGACACCGATGCGGCTGGCG
>NW_017299892.1:639310-657529 GCF_001594075.2 Trachymyrmex cornetzi | reverse complement strand
ATGGGAAGAAGGAAATGGGGAGAAGAAAAAAAGGACGGTGGAAGCGCGATGAGGACGCGCGAGGTACAGATTCGAGAGTGAGTGACCCGGTAATATCGCGTGCACCGCGTCAGTACGCCGCGAATATTCGATGACCGATATACCGGGTGCTCCAAGCGAATTTATGACCGATCTATCGTGATATCGTGTTAGGTTGGTAGGAGGAAGTAGGTCTTTGGCGCTTGGAATATTCGCGAATATTTTTGGCCTGTGGTATCTATCCCGGAATAGAATAGATCTAAATCGATGAGATTGGATCTTGAAAATAAGTATTTATTTTCAGACAATACACCAATTAATACGCAATTTATAATTTATTATGTTTTTATAAATCGAAAGCCATCGATTAAAAATTGAATTCGGATTAATAAACTTGGTGAAAAAATATCATGAGTTATTTATCTGTAATTAAAATGCAGTGTTTTCCTACATACACTTAGTAATGTAAACATAGAAAATTTTTATAAGGGATATTTTAGTCTGGCTATCTTCACACGTCCTCTGTATATCGTTTAAATGTTTCTCTTATTTATGTTCATCACTTTTCCTCGAGCTTTATATAAATGGAGGTAAAAAACACGAGAGACATATTTAGAACATATAAATCATCGCTGTTGCTTCATATACTTATGACATGACAATATATTGCATCTTGCTGCCGAAATTTATAATGCGACCAACTGCAGCGTGATGTGTTGAATTATTAAACGTATCGCGCTAGCTCAGCTATCAGATCGATTTTTGCGATCGAAGAACCGCGGAGTTTATCTAGTTGTCATTGAACGCAGCATCGCGTTCAAAAATCGTCTACAAACCTTCTAGCAATTCCAAGGCCCCAAAGGACCAGCGATGGACAGGCGAAGGGTTGCGCTGTTTTGATGCTCTTGCCGTCGTTGTCTCGCTGGCGCAGCTGTTGTTTTGTTGTTGCGCAAACGGACCCGCACAGGGGATTTTCGTGGGGACGTCGGACGTCGTCGGATCTGTCCGTCCGTCCTAAGCCCGAAGAAAGGGTTCCTGTTGTGCTGCGAAGTTAACACATGTGGAACTGAAAGCCCCCGACGTCCATCCGTCCGTCCGCCCGTTTCCATTATATCACCTACCACCTTCGTCCACCCCCTCGAATACATATGGCCTACATGAAGGGCAAAGGGAAGGCGCGTCATCTTGCAGCTTGCGTAATGATCGTGAGGACCAGCACAGCAGCACCTCGCCCCCCTCGTGTTTTCCTCTCATTCTCGGCAAACGATCATTTTCGTGGAAAGGGTGGGGAACTCCATTAACGGTCGCAGCGTGAACTGCTTCGCTTCCGGTGTTAGCTTTAACCCTAAAATTCGACGATATATAGTATACTGTGAGATACATATAAAACATTGTGTAATAAAAAATATTAATATTAAAAGTATTAAAGTAAAGTATTATAAAATATGAAAAATGATATTAAGAACAAGAAGTCGTATTAACAATATACACATAAATTAGAACTTTTATAAATAAAAATACGTAATTATAAAAATATTTTTATAATTTGAAATCTGTAATTACATAAAAAATATTTTCAATTTATATTTATGTTTTTTTTTATATAATTCATGTGTCTTTCTTTTATATTAATAATAATTATAAACTTTTATAAGAGGTATTTAGCTAATTACTTTAGACAAATGTTTTTTTTAACTAAATATAAACGTGGCATAGAATTGCAAACTTGAATCAAATTTTAATTATGTAAGAATATGCACCGTGCGTTTTATATCATATTTGTATAAAATTAGACAACACGTATTTGTATATCGCAATGTGCATTGCATTAAATTTATAATCTTTACATACATATGAAACTTGTTGTTGCTATACAAGTATTAATATATTTCTCATTTATGACACACTTGATTTATGATTAGTGATATGCGATCCATGTAATTTAATTATGGGAATTGACTAACGGATTACAGTTAATTGCGTGATTTGCGGGTTCAGGTAGCAAAATATAACGCATGCTCGCAACAATTGTCCTTTTTAAAAGTCCACGAGTATTGGTAGGAAAGAGTCGTTGGTTCCAGTAGAACTAGCAGTGTATATTATCATTGGTATATCTTACCACATAAGGGCTGCTTATGAGGGTAAAATTCGTAATGGGGAAAGAGAGATAGAGATAGAGAGAGGGAGAGAGAGAGGGGGGTGAGCGATAGGGCTACGAAAAAATCGGGAGGCTGGATGGCTATTAATATATTTTTTTTCTTCGGCCACCCCTATTTAGCATAGGAACGAAAGAGGACTCCGCTCCTCTGGTGTCTCACCACCCTACTGCGCGTAATCTAACCCTTTGCAAACAGCCCGAGAAAAAAAAGAGACAGGCTATATCAACCGACAGTCGGGAATCTTCTGGGACAAAAAAAGCACGTCTCACGATGTGCTCTTTCTGTCCACTATTTTGCGGTAAAAAAAAACGAAAATAAAAAACACGATGCACCGTGCAATCGCGTGGATGTGCCTAAAAAATTATAATAAAGCATCTGTAATTAATTACATGCAGGAACGTAATCGTTAATGACATGATTTAATGAGATATTATTTCGTGAAAGTCATATGGATTAAATAATGAAATTATTTGCAACATTGAAATCAGATACCATTATTTAGAAAAATAAAATATTAATTAATTTCTCTATTTTATGAAGATACATTTTTGTTTCTTTATTTTTATAATTATATAATATAATAATAAATTAAATTGTTTTTACCTAATGCTAATAATATCATTAATTTTATACTTGTATTTATTGATATTTATTAAATTCATATTTAATTTTTCTATCGGTATCATATTTTTAATAAAATTAGTTTATATTTTTTTTTAATTACTGTAATTAATATAAAAGGAATTCTACGAAATACGGGATTCTTTCTCTTTCCTCTCTATCAGTCCATATTCTATTTTATTTTAATTTGCATATTGATTTATGTGTAATCTTTTGCTTTGTGGTCACTTTTGCTGTCGAGAGGTCATTGGGTATTTAGCCTTTGATCAGCCAGTTCACGTTGCTCGGTCAATAAAAACAAAATGAAACAAACAGGCCATTTCATTATCCCGACATTAATTAATTATTCTTGTCCATCGTCAAAGTAATTAATCTCCGCTGAGATAGCAGCTTCTCTCTCCGCTTCGCAACCACCTGACAAATGTATTCTTTTTGCTGAATCGCGCGAAACCCACCCTAATCCATCCATTGATCGAGACCTGATCACGTTGCTATAATACAATGGACTTAAAATGATTCAGTTCATGGTGTATCTGTACTGTATGTGTACTTTATTATACAATACAATAGTAATAAATTTATAGCATACCTATAACGCATTTGGTACAAGCAATCACATTGTTACTACATAAAAATTCAATTATTAATTAAAACCACAATTTCTCTGATCCAATAATTTACGATACAGTGATATCGAAATGGTCATAGATAGCAAATTGCGCAATCTTATTTGTAGGATAAGTCAAGATATATTTTGCTATTTTTTTTTTGAATAATTTGAATAAAATAAAAATTTTGATAAAATCAAAAAATTCTAATTTATTTATAAAAAAGTATAGAGAATGAAAGGTAAAAAGTGATAGCTAAATATTAATATTCCTGATATCTTAATACATTCCATCGAAATTAAGACGGTTATTTAAATATTTATTGAACTAAGATCGAAATGAAACGTTACTATTGTTAAATAGGAACAGCCGGCTGCTTTGTCATGAAAGTCAGAATAATCCAGACACGTCAGATTTGCCGTGCCGTCAAATCTCTCCCAGCGGGCAAGCTTAACGTGTCATTACCATCGAAGGTCACTGCCGCCACCACCGCGAATGGTGGCGTAATTTGACTAAAGCTAAACGGAAAGAGAAAGAGAGAGAGGGGGGAGGGGAGGGGAGGGGGAGAGAGAGATATAAAGGAAGAGAATGGTCGGTTATATTCATGGTCGCGTCCGCATTTTCACGAGGGATTTTCGTATCTTTTATTGCGCGAAATCAATCGATCGCCGTCAGTGCAGTGCTAGGGCCTGAAATTGATGCAACGCCATCACATATGGTCAAACGGTCGCAAAAAAAGAGGGTAGCGCGGAATGACCAAACAGCGGAAGTACGTCGAAAAGGCGACCATGCGAAGAACGATGTTTAGACGTGCGCACATTTTGTTGCATCCACAACGAGACTTTTTTCCTGCATATTAATAGAATGGATGCATTCTTGAACCGTTAAACGACGTTATTGAAGAAATCAGCGAACCTATCGATATTATTCTCGTCATACATATTTACTGAACAATTATCGCGAAATACTGTGCTTTAAAAATATAGTAGGAATAATAGTCATTAATTTCACAGAAACATTGTTTTAATTTGTAATAATCGAGGTAGTTAATATTCTTGTTCAAGATGTTATATTTGGCTTTAGGACATAAATATAGATTCGATAATTGCTTGCCAATATATCCGCGCTATTTCCGTATAAAATAAAGCAGTCGAGATCTAAAAGCGTCCAAGTAACAAACTTTCTTAAAGAATTCGGTTTGCTCCCTCTGTCCAAAGTGGCGCATAAATCTTTAAAGTAAACGCGCCCGGTCTCGAATTTCACGTGAGTAATTTTACAACCGTAAATCGACCTTTCAACGATCTTACAACCCGCAGA
Source organism: Trachymyrmex cornetzi (assembly GCF_001594075.2). Taxonomy (NCBI): domain Eukaryota; kingdom Metazoa; phylum Arthropoda; class Insecta; order Hymenoptera; family Formicidae; genus Trachymyrmex; species Trachymyrmex cornetzi. Next base: position 652,806 of record NW_017299892.1, on the reverse strand, counting down.
GAAAGAATGAGGGAAAGAGCGAAAGGAAGATAGAGAGAGAGAGAGAGAGAGAGAGAGAAGGAGAGAGACAGAAGACGATTGAAAAACAACAGCATAAAGAAGAAGCAACGCGCGACGCTCCTTCCCGTCTTTCTTTCACGCTGACGGAAAACCTGCAAAAACCCGCGTGTATAAATCGTATGCAAAGACGAGGTGGAAGCGCGGTCGGGCCCTTAATTTAGTTAATTTAGATTTTATCCGTTGCCCGGAGAAGGAGCTTTTTTCGTTCCGTGATGATTCTTTCGCTGAGAGAAAAAAAGCGCCCGGTACACGGGAGACAACGAGAAAGGGGTTAAAAACAAGCCGACGGTACCGCTGGCATTATTATATACTTATTTAAGGTATGCAACGCGAGGGTCCCTCGAACGGGACTCTGCTTTCCTGGGTTTTTTTTTTTTTTTTCGAGAACCCGCATGATTTTTTTCTCTCACTCTCTAGTCCCGCTTGTCCTTCGTCTCTTTCCCTTCTCTCCCGCTGTACTTGGAAGGCCGGTCCTAGAACAACGATAAATGCTATTCTCTCTTTTTCTCTCGAGGATCTCGTCGGTCCGCTCTGTTCCCTGTAAGGTTTGTCTTCTTCTCGCTTGCCCGCGGCTTTATTATAATCGGTGTGAAATGATAACCGATCGCGGGAACTGGTTTTCGCGCAACCAGACGATACGGCACGACGCCACTCTGTTTTTGTTGGCACAAAAACAAAATGTAACCCCGTACCCGGCGTGCAATCCCCGTACGAATGGGTAACGGGTTAGGGTGTAACAGTAGAAATGGGACGGTGGTTACGAGGTAAAAAATTTACGGGCTTAAAATCACGCGAGAAATTATTATACTCGACGGAGCTGCCACCGAAGGGTTGAATCCGCGTGAGATTTCCGACGCGATTTTTTGCATTTTGTATACTTTGTTTATCGCGGTATCGCCGTTCCCGGCTCGCATAATTCATCCGGCTTGAATGATCGCCAACATCTTTGAATACTAATGAATGACTTTGATTTTTTCGCATTAAAGATTGCAACGACTGTCTGTTTCATATAAAAAATAACTGATTTGTATGATAATATTTTTGTTGATAATATTTACAGCCTTAATTGTATTTTATTATATTGGAAATAATTTTAACAAAATTATGAATTAATGTGTAAAATTATTCAAATCTGAAGAGAGACTATCTTTTTATATAATTAATTTATTAGAAAAAGAACTGCAGATTTCAGATTAGATAGAAATTATTATTAAACTTAAGAATGAGAATTCTATATTAGGACATAACAAATAATATATCATGAATATTAACTGTCCAATAATATATGCTTGGTTGATGAATCATCGAATATCTTTATGTACGTATACCTATATTTTTTATTAAGTCATCTAAAAATTTTCTCACACTTTATTCTTATCTTACTGCTTATCTAAAAAAATTACCGCGAAAATTATGATTGTCAACTTCAACTTTTTGCGTGATTCTCGAATTGTGAAGAACGACAGGGTGCTGGGCTAAGTGCGAATATACGTGACTTTCGTGAAAAAGGGAAGACCCACGTAAAAGATAGGGCGCTGCGGGGTATGCTGGAATAGAACGGAGGGGTACGCTGGCTGACCATGCCCGGGGGTGACTTACGATGGACATGTGCAATTTGACCTGTTGACCCGGAGGCCCGTGGCGCGACGCATGGGGGCGAAATGTATTTGGGGTAAAAATAATACAATTTACACATAATAGGGGAGGAAGACGAGACTACGCCGGGGATACGCGCGCATATTCAAATGACGTGTGCACGTGGGGCACACGTATGGGGCGAGATGCAACGCGGGGGTTTGGGGGGGGGGAATGGGGGAAAGAGGACAGTGTGCCGACTGATGCACAATAGCCGGTTCGAATCGATCGATGCCTCGTCACTTTCGATCGCTCATGAATACGAAACAAACGCGACTCCGGTCACTTATGGTGTTTTCCCTCGTTCGTGGCGTTTTTTCTTAATAACGATATGTTTGGTCTCTCGTTAAATTCGAAAAAAAAGCGACGCAAGAAAAAATGAGCGGCGAACGAAAGACGATCGAAATTTCTCACGAGTACCTCAGCTGCTCGATGGAAAAAAGCAGCGCGAATATCGCCACGTAGTCTCAAATCACATGATTAGGGAAAATTTTCGAGGAATGCCTTGCCCTCGCCGGACGAAGTTTTCTCACGAGCTCTCTCTCTCTCTCGTTCACATGTAATTTTTTATTAGAAAAGTTTTCTAACCCGCATCGTAGTATATTTTTAACGCTGGACGTCAGCTGTCTTCAGCAACTCGTAGTAGCTGGAGAAATGTATCACGTAAATTAAGCACATTTCTTTAGACATCTGCTGCTGCTTTTTTGGCTACGTCTGACCGGAAACATTTTCTTGAAAAAAAAAAATGTACTGCTCCTTTTTATAAATGATGAAATGGCGCACTGTTGAAGCTTGGGGACTCGCCGTCTTCTTACACTACCATTTTCTTTTGACTAAATTCTCGTTTTCCGCACGGATTGAACGCTCGAGAGATAATTACACTCAAGGCACAGAGCGAGGTCGTCTTCTCCATATCTATGTGAAAGACCCGAATTTTGTCGACCGTGTCTCAAGACGGGAACTTGAAAATAGCCCCGGGACATACATCCGTTGCAGGGGCTGCGCTACTGCGTGCACGCAACGGAACCCCGAGTTCTACCCGGTGACTATTTCTGTGCCGGCTCACAGATCCGTGTGTTATGTCTTGTCTCGCGTGAAAATCCTAACATCCCTCACCCAGCTCCTGCCTTCGCCTCCTTCTCCCTTTGCTTTCCTTATCGGACACCTACCCCTAGCCTCATCCTCTCTCGTCTGCCCATTCGTTCTGACTCACTTAACGTAGCCACGGATAAGAACGACGAAAATAACCGATGCACCCTACGACAACCGGGAAAACGTTGCATCAAACCGTCCGCATCGTCATTTCATGCTTTTGCTTCTTTCTTCGCTCAATTTTCGCTCTGAATAACCAACAGATTTATTAATTTAGTAAATCTAATGTTTTGTGAAGCAATAATTTATTTGGTATTTAAAAAGTATTATAATATTTAAAATTAAAAATTGAGATGTATATCCGCGAATTAATATGTTAAAGAAATAAATTAAATATTCGAAATATACCTACGTCACGATGTACTAAAAATATTCTTCTTTATCTACTTAAACATGAAATTAAAAGATTCATATATCTCGACCATGCAACAGGATTTATAATTAATTAGAGTTTAGCATGAGAAAATTGAATTTATTTTCCTTGTCTTACAAAACGTCATCACCTTTTATGTACTTCATCTGATTTATTACTCTAATCGGCGTGCAAATTATTTAATGTTTTCAACTCCGAGAAGTAGCGGGATACGACAATACTGTATTTTTAAATGCATTCACGATAACCACTTCTCAGTTTTAATATATCCGCAATTAAACACACGTTTCATATATCTGATGCTAATTCGGTGTATCGAGTCGCAGAATTTACAGGCGGCAGCGACCGGTATCCGAAGACGCCCGTTATCATCTTCACGTGCGCATATGTATGCAGGTATATCGCACGTGAATCCGATCGTTGATGATAAACAAGCCATTGACAAACGATAGAGAGCTGCAACATTACGTGACTCCCTCGCAACGACACGTATACACACGCGTACGTGAACGCGCGCGTCCGCAGTGATATTTATCGCCTTCGAGCACAATTAATTATCCTCCGATGGGAATAATTAGCCTGGTCACGGAGATATGCCTAGAGAAGTCACGTCCTCTCGACGGTCTTCTATGCAGCGATCTTTAGACTTCCCGATGAGGCACAACGCGCTCTCGAGAGCGACTTTTTCTTTCTCACTGACGCCGCGAATCTGGGAATACATTGTGGCATTGCGCGAGACGGTGAAGCTGATTGATGCCTAATTGATGTTTCGCGGCCGGTTAATTATAATTAGCCCGGCCGGAAGTAATTAGAATAATTAGTCGTCATGAGTCTAACGACGAGAGGCCTTTCCACATACGCACATACACACAAAGAGTAATGAGAAAAAAACCGTAATCGGAGTGATGGTTTCTGATTATCCATCTTGACACATATCTCTATAATAATCACATTGATCTTACTATTTAGAAAAAATTTAAAGAATTATTCTAAACTTATTCTGGAATTTTATAAAATATTGTGTAACTTAATTAAATCACATGAGAAATATTGCTCTTTTATATTTAAAAAATATTAATATTATAATAAATAAAATAATTTTATACAAAAGATTTAAGTTTTTTATGTTATACTTCCATCGAAATTTATAGATAAAATTTGAAAACTAAAATATACAGTCTATTAGGATTTATAATATTATGAAGTGTGTCATAAGAGAGAGATGAATAAAATAAAAATATATTTTCTTCCTCACATTCTCATATATAGATTCGTGATCGGTGTCAAGCGTGACACACGATCGTCCACATCGAGCTAACTAATAGTTACGTTTTTCGCGCTCGTTTCCGCGGCGTGTTCCGAAGGTCTGGAGGTATTGACCGGTGGCCCTCTTGGCACAGCTCGGTACCAAGGCCCCCGGTAAGGCGCAGCGGCTATATGGCCATCCGTGCTGGCTGGCACCGACTATCGAACAAACTGACCAGTAGTCACGATATCCGACTGAAACCAACCCTCGCAAAGCACTTCACCCGATAGACTTAGCAGACGCCGGACTTGGAATTTGTGCACAGCTTAATAGCCACGATGTATAAATATAAGAAGTATCTAATAATAAAATATTAAAAATATATTAAAATATATAGGTGGTACAGTGATGATAATTACTGTAATGTCTATATGCATCTATAAGGGGGATAATAAAGTATTAAAAATACATAAAAAATATATATTGATGAGATGTGAAGATTCTTTTTTTATTTAGATATTATATTTTTTAGATGCAAGGTTTATTATTATTATTATATTATTGTCATTAAAGTAGCATTATCATCCTTAAAAATTACACGTTTGCTTAATGCAACTGGATTGTACTTAAAAATTCAATGGATTAAAATTTGACATGTGCATGTCACATTAAATATTTTAGCAGATAGAACTATCTCTATCGGAGCGGTTTCGTGTGATATTTATGACGTGCTCGGATCTTACAAAGTCGTGTGAGACACGCTCATATAGGCCAGTCAAAAATAACTATTTTTACGTGAAGGGATTATAAGATTTAGTTTGACACATCAAACATTGTATCTCAAAAAAACTGATATTTTTACTTATTATCTATCCTTTGTAAATAATGCTATATTGGCACAACTTTTTCCTTATTTCAAATAACAAGAATACCTTTTTCAGTTTATTTAAATTGTATTTTTATTTATGATTCATACAAACGTATGATTATTCATTAAGCTTTAAAATATTAGCCAAGAAAACGAAACTTTCGAACATTAAAAAAGACTTGGATGAAAAGTCCGGGCCTCGTTTTACTCGAGTGCGTCTAATTCGTCTCTTCCGAGTCCCTTCGCTTTCGTTGCATTTAGCTTCGGTAGTCATAAGGACTAGAAGAGGATATCTCGAATGCGCGTGATCCTTTGTCCCCATGAAATTGGAAGAAACACTCGGCAGGACAACGAGGCGAGGCGACGCGATGCGACGGCCGAGCTCTCTCACGGAGGTGCATCCGTTCCGTGAATGGGAAGCGCATGTAATACATAAGCGTGCTCACACGCTCACGATCGCAACCGGAGGAGATTCGGGGCGATCCTTTTGCGCGGCCACTGAGAAAGAGAAGGCAGGACGAGGCGAGAGGCGACAGTTGCGCGAATGGGCCCCTACGGGTCGCGAATGGGACCCTCGGTTCCTTGGGACGCGAGAGCGGCGCGGGAAAAAAGGGTTCGTAAAAAAATGATCGGCTAGGATCTAAGATATAAAAAAAGATTTGTCCCCCTCACGCCGGTGCGCCCTTACGATATCCTTTCCCCGAGGGCTAAGAACGCACGGCGATCACGGGCCCGAGAATCGAGGGGGTTTTTGCAGCTGGCCCCGTCCCGAATTACGAACGAAAAGGATTCGGGGGTCCATTCTTCTTCCCTGGACGAATAAGCTCCAAAGGACCTGCGTCCATGCGAGATGCCTCTGACCTGCACCTCATCCTCCACTGCTGCCCTCGATTCACATCGAGCGAAGCCCTCCACTTATCGGTCTTTCTACCATTATGTCCCCTCGACTCAGAGACTTCTGTATACGTGTCTTCTTTTTTTTTTTTTTATTGGGTTGGTTCTCACCCACCTCCAGGGTGTGATATGTATTTCATATGCGATCATTTTGTCGTAGCTTTGTGTCCTATTGTGACGACAGGTATAATCAAAAGGGTTGTCAAAACTTTCAAAGTTTAGTCGTAACATTTATATAAATGTACATAAATTGATCAAATATTTATTTTAGCGAATGGAGATTGTACTTCTTTGAAAAAAATATTCAATCAACATTTTAATTGATCCGTATAAATAGTCGAGTTTTTCTACAGAGTTTTATATACAATAGTAATACACGATAGAAACTGTGTTTTATATTATATACGCATAAAATATCATTATATACAAAAGTTATTATTTTCCGTGTGAATATCATACATATTTCATTACGTGCATTATCTTTTGCTGACTCAACGATCTGTATAGGCTAAGTCAATATTATCAAGTAAGTCAAATAAATTATAAATTTCAGTTAGTGGCGACTGTATCGTGCCAGGAAATTTTAATGAAACGTAAATAAGCGTGTGTTTTTAAACAAAGATTGTCAAGGTTCATTGCGTATTTTCCTGCAGCGAGTTCTGTCACTCTTAGTAAGTCCCTTTGTACGACATGTTTTTTGTATTTACGAAACTTGGTCGCATTCGCTCCTCTCCCGGAATTCATGTCCTCGATCAGAACGCGACGTAGAAAAGTGTGCACGAAAGCATCCGACAGGATTATGTCACATGGTCTAGCACGCCGGGCGTCCTCAAACGAGATTCGTTTTCGTGGTCCAGCGAGAATCGTGAAAGATCACAAATTGCTCGGACAATTTTCTATGGGGGATCGATCTTCCTTACTAAATGCCCGCTCCTACAGATGTCGAATAGGATTACGTCGCGTGAAACGAAATGGATTCGCTCGACTTGCGCATTGAAGGAAAGGTGTTTTTGAATAACGGACACTAAAAGCAAATTTTACAAAAAACGAACTTAGAAAAGTTTCAACTGTGACTAATTGATATTTAAAATTTTGACAAAGATTTTAACTTTAAACAATCATCGATCGACTAATGTCGAATGCAATTGAAAAAAATCTTTTCTTATAGTTGAATGTGACATTGTTTTTCATCAGATACGTATAGCATGACGTTAGTGGTGTGTGTGTGTGTATTTACGTATTTATTATCAGAGTGATAGTCGCCATTGCGATTATTACGAGTCCAATTTTTAAGCCTTAATGACGGAGGAATTCAAATTCTTATCAGTCTTGTGAGTCTATTATCATCGTTATAGGAATATTCGCGCGCGATGTCATTGGCTCGGAAATATTGTCGCTCTGTGCCGCTTAATCCAACGAATAATCACGTGTCCGCGCTTGGACCGATCCGAGCGCGGCTGCAATTGATAACTCGAATAAAAATGTGTACTCTTTCAGTATCAAGCGGAGCGTCATGATGCAATTCGTGCAAGTCGCTGGAATAATTGAAAGATTGCAAATAATAACACATACATCTAGATTAATAAATATTATAAAAATAAATAAATAAAAATCTAAAAAATGTATTCACTGTTAAAAAATCTATAGTTATTAAATATATCGTTATTTTATAAAATAATGGTTAAATTTGACACTATCAGTATTTAATATAAAATAATGATATGTATGTATTTAATAGGATTAGTAGTGACTTAAATTAGGTTAAATTTGATACTATAGATTTAATAGTGTTAATTAAGCGGTCTGCATTCGCGTTTGCTCGCAGTAAACATCATCTCTTGAACAAGATATCCTATCAAATGCCATTATCTCAACTGCATCGTAAAGAGTCCACGCACTTGATACTAACAATAAATTAATCCCAGATGATTTAAATTGCCGAAAAGAACCTGCCCGGAATTTTTCGTCTGTGGTCACGCAGAAGGTGGTGGCATTGCGCCGCGTCGCCATGCCACGAGTGAGGGAGCAAACAATTGTACAAATAGTGCCGTATTTCATGATAACACATGTACAAACAACCTTACGTAAAGCTGGCAATTACGATAAAACTGGACGGGCGAGAAAAAACATGCGCACCGCGCGCTTTTCGTGTACACAAGGAGGGAATGCAAGAGGTGTGTGGTGGCGAGAAGACACGTGGCTTTTGGGTCATCGCAAACAACTTTGCGCAGTAACTGATTGTCCCTGACTGCGGGACGATAACGAGAAACTTTTTGAAAATTTATCTCGCGATATGCTGATGAAATGTTACTTTATGAGAACGTTGTTTATGTCCTTAAATTAAGAACGAAAAGTTGAAATTAATTAATTAAAATAATTGCTAAAACAATAGTAATTATGGCGCATCCTTTTAAGATTTGCAATATTTATTGCAGACTACTTTTAAGACATAAAAATCTGTGATAAAAATGATATATTTGAATAAAATTTTTACAAATTATTAAAAAAAGTTTTAAGTATTTCTATCATATTTAAACTTTATTCTATGATTTATGCAATTTGCGAAAGGCGAAATAGCGAATTATCGTAATTTGATGGAACGTAAAATACAAAACGATTAAGTCCGGTATAATCTGCGATATCTTATTCTCGACACAAGTAATATTTATATTAATTAAGGTTTACCGTCAAAAATTTAATTAAATTTTCATCGTACGTTACGAGCGTATGTGCAACGCAAATAGAAATTGTGCGGATCGCAAACGTGCTTGCCTCTGTGATTGTCGCCGCTCTTATTGTACCGCCCCAGGATAGGTCCTTCGCGAATATGTGTGTAGGGTTGCTTTCCCGCAGGTGCAATCCTGCGAGCCGGTATTAGCATTCCTGCAACCGTCTTGGCGGAATTGTGATTTGGACGGAAGGTTGATTAATCATTATCATATCTTCGTGGCTAGGTAAAGAGAACGACGCGTGAATCATTGGCTCGTAATATCGCAAACTAATCGAGTCGTAAAAGATAATACGTCATTTTCCTAATTTTTTTACATTACGCAATAAAAAGTAAACATCGTACATGGCAATGTAATATTTATTTTTAAAAACTTGCTTTCATCCTTCTCGATATTTATTTATGTTTAATTAGACTTACTTAACATCTCTCTATAATCTTTTATATTTTTGAATAACGTTAATAAAACGGGAAAATATGTACATAAGTGTATTTCGATTAATATTATTTAATATTATTTGTAATTATGTCCCGTATTATTATTTTTTTGTAGAGAAGGTTGTTAATGTAAGTTAAGCAAATTAAAATTATGAATAGACGAATTTATGAGAACACACAAGTGTAATTGAATTTTTACATGTAGGTACATTTTCTGTCTCTAATATTGTGAGTTTTCATCAAAAACTGATTTGCATCCTTTCAAGATTAAACCCTCGAACCACCCTAGAAACGGAGATAGGTGCCCTCTGACGTAGAAAGGGAGAAATCTCTGCTGCTCGATCCGGTTTCCAGGCGGGGCATGCGCCGACTGTACGTCAGGCATCTGCCCTATCGATCGTGTGTGCGACAGGGGTAATAGAAGACTCCGAAAGACCGGGTCGGGGAAGAGCCCGGGTGAAACTCCCGTGGCCTTATGTGAACGGGCCCTTAACGCGCGCACCTACATGTATGTGTCGCGTTCATGTGGGACTCCTGCGGCTAGGCAACCCAACTTACATGAGATTACGCCGAGCCAATAGCACGGCAGGAGCGCCCGTCAAAGGCATATCTCAATGTGTGGTATGAGCCGAGTCTCTAAAAGGGGATTAGAGCTCCTCGTATTCCAGGATATACGCCCGCACACGCGCGCCTTGGCAGACACGTATCACGTCGTGCGAATATACGTGGACGTTGCGTTTGCGTGTGCTTTTGTGTGGGCGTATGCACAAACGTAAATACGTACGTAGAGGGGGCGTGCGAGCACCAAACATCGAACATCGCACGGAGGAAGTCTCTCCGAAAGAACGGATTCTTGAAGACACGATCAAAGAAAAGAGCGTGGGCCATAGGTGAATAAACGAACGGATAGAGGTAGAGTGAAGGACGAGAGAAGATACGTTTTGCAAGATATGTCGAGCACACTTGCGACTCCGGATGTTTTTGACAAGGAGTATTACGCGAATTTAAAGAACGGCATTCGCGATTTTGACGTGTTGCACCGATCTGTTCACTGATCCACTTGAATTTCAGATATCGTAAGAATAGAAGTGTTTCAGAAAAGCAAGCTGTAGAACTTAAAGTTAGAAGACTTTCAAATCGGAATCAATGTGGAATATATTAATATGGAAAAAGGATATTTAATCTGAGATCTTTCATTAATTGCAATTGATGCCACTAATAGTAATGGCAACAAAATGGATGTTTTACTGTATATATATTCTGTATATTACATGCAGTATTGAAAATTATTCTTTACTATAACTTATTCACACACTTTTTGTTCTAAAGCTAATCACAATTTTCATTTTTATACGTTTACCAATAATAAATTAATAATTTGACGTTTCAAAATTATTAATTGTTTTCAGCATTCCGTGAATCGTATAAAAGATCACGATAGCAGACTAGAACGTGAAACTGCAATAACATCTATCAATTGCGAATCAATCATGCCAGTTGATACGGCATTTCTGAAATCCAATTAGGGACGTCATTTCCGATTTACAGCGTGAAACCTACTTACGCTATTACGAAGAAGATTCAATCGTTCATTCGAGGCTTATCCCTCCGTCGCGCCGATGCGATCGCGGAAGAAAACTTTTCGCGGCAGTTCCACGAATGAAAGTTCAACCGTCGAACGAAACTCCGACGATGAAATAGTGCAACGGTGTGGGGCTGGTTTCAAAGTCGTCGTTGACTTTCACCGTCGCCAATTATACGGGTGCGGCGCCTCGCAGCGCTTTCGATTTTTGCCGCAGTCCGCGAAGTCGCGTCCGACGTACCTTAATTTGAATAAATTTCCGAAGAAAGGTGTTCGAGGTTTTCCACCTCGGTCTAACTCCTTTCCCACCATCGCCCTCAAGCCTGATTCAACCCCCTCCCTTATCCCGTTACTCTCTCTGCGACGGCGGTGCCGTAAATCGCGAGTTCACTTTCCGCACTTTTCACCTAGTTGGCGCGCTGCCAGAGTGACGGTAAAGGGGTGAGACGCTGAAAAAAAGTTGCGGGAGGTGGGAGAATACCGGGCCGAGGAACTTTACCTTACGGGGGTGCGAAACTTCCCCTTTAAGACGCAACGGCCCACAAACCGCCGCTGGCGCGAACGACATTTTACTGCGTTACTTCACGCTTATCCCCGGAATTACTTCGCTCGTCTCCACCGACTCTGTTTTTAAGCAACTTCGCGAACAAATTGCCACGTTTTGCGGAATAAATCCAGGGTTTGTAGCGCGAACAATTGTGGGGTGAAAGATTTTAAGACAACCTGTATCAAAATTAATGCCTCAGGCGTGCGAAACTTTCTTTTTATCATGATTTATCTCAAATGCGAAAAATAATTGTTCTCCTTAAAGAAATACCAACTTTTTAATATTCTGTATAATACTAATATATACAGAGCAACTATATATTACTGAGAAAATTGTAAATATGTATTATAAATAATATATACAATATAAATCTGTAATATAAATAATTATATTCAAAAATAATTTTGCAATTTATTCGAAAGAGTTAAAATTACACAGTGTAAATTTTTCTATGAATGCACGATCATCCGTTATTCTTTCTCTCTTTCTCTCTTTCTCTCTTTCTATTGACTTGCGTACACATAAAACGAATACCAAAAATACCGCATAAATTCCGCACGTGCGGTCACGGGGTGGCACGGGGAAAGATCATCCCAATGTCCAGTTCGTCTAGTGCCGGACCTGCGCGTTTCGCGTGGCAAGATCATACGGTAGAGACCCGAGATCCGATTGGGCCACCGGGTTTCGTCGGGGCGGGTTCTAAGCCGGTTTAGAGGCACTTTGTGCGTGGAGCCACCCTCCCATACCATCCTGACCATGGCGAGTATGTGGCATTGCCGTGGTGGTACCGACCTACGGTCACGTGTTGGACAAGACGCGATAACTCCCTTGTCATGCTTGGCACGTGCTACACGCGTGCTGTCAGGTGACAGCGAAGATTTATGAGAACGGTATACGATAGACATTGGTCAATTTTCATAATTATTATTGGTCGAAGGACATTTGCTTATTACTCGATATGCGAGATTAAGTTGATCGAATCTGCATTAGGACGAGATATTTATTTATTTATTTATTTATGAAAATATATATTATTATTATTTTTAAAAATAATATTTTTAATTATAGATGCTCTAAAATATTCCGTTTTTATTCTAACTTTTTGAATTATGAGTTTTTTTTTAACAAGGACTTATTTTAAAAAATCTTTTAATGTCTATGATATTTTGTACGAGACCATTTATTATATCTACACGAGAGAAGAGAGAGAGAGAGAGAGAGAGAGAGAGAGAGAGAGAGAGAGAAATGCGTAACACATTGTATACAATTGTCGTTATAAAGAAATTCTACAATAAATAAAAGACATACTATAAATAGTTAATCAATTTTTCAACAGGTTGCGTGCAATATATTAGTCCTATACGTCAATTAAATTTCGTATGTATCTTTTAGCTATGCATGAGATATGAAGTTGACACATCAATCTATATCTTGATTAATCCTTTGCACGAATTCACTCACCCTCGACTTCAAAAATATTTGTTCGGCAAGTTCTATTTACGTTTGCTCAGACGTTGCAAACCACTCAGGATGCATTCGAACACACGAGTCCAGTGTCATGTCCATACGATGGACGAATAACGCGCGTAAAAACACACCACCACGTTTTTCGTTGCGAGAGGCAAGGAGGGAAACGGCCGATCGGGGGTTGGTTATGTGACACACGAGCCACCCCTGCGAATGGCCGAGCAGAGCCCGGCCGCCAAACAATCGATATATGCGTTCAAAATGGCCGCCAGGAACGCCACCCACCCTACTCCAAATCTCCCTTCGCCCCGTCCCACGTGTACCCCTTGCCACCTCTTCCCCCTTTTCAGCCACAGCCCTCACCCCCGTCGAGCTCTCTACATCCCTCTCACGTATGCCCCCGAAGCTCTTTAACTTCGAAACCCAGCCACTGACTGCCAACCAGCCAATACTACCCTTATCGTCCCGCGAGGGTGTTTCGTTCTCTCTCTCTCTCTCTCTCTCTC
>NW_017299892.1:627696-639291 GCF_001594075.2 Trachymyrmex cornetzi | reverse complement strand
CTCTCTCTCTCTCTCTCTCTCTCTCTCTCTCTCTCTCTCTCTCTCTCTCTCTCTCTCTACTCTCTCTTGAATTTACCCTCTTTATCCGTCTCTCATCTCCTCTCCTTTATCTTTCTCATTTTTTCATTTCTCTTAATCCTCTTCTTTTTTTCTTGGATATCTGTTCTATTCGCCTCTGGCGAACGGGCTTGGTTTCTACCCTCAAAAATGACGCCCTCGTAGATAGATAAAGCCTGTAAAATTTATTGCTGCACGCGAAGTGTTGCGACTATCGCGCAAGCCGTGCATGAGTCGTGATGAAAAACGAGAGGCCAAGAAGCAGTCTAGGCCGTAATCCAATTTGGATGCACGAGGGCGAGTTTAGATTCTTCGTCTTACTGACGCGCCCTGAGATAGAAATATGTTTCTGTATGTTATATATAATTTTTTGTTATGTTTGTTATACATACGATTTTAGCGAAATTAAATCAGCAACTATTTCTAATTGTAGAATAAATCATATTTTGTAAATTTACTAGATATTAATTGCAATAATGGCGAATGATGAAGTAATTAAAACCGATGAGTGATAATATGTGTTAAAAAAACCGAATTTGTTTTTTGAAGTTAAATATACAAGTATTCCCCGAGGTGAAGGTACTCATCCAACGTACTTCAAGATCGAAGAAGATGGAAGGAGACGATAAGAGCGGCGAAAAAGCAAGATGGTAAGAGGAAGGAGAAAACTAGTGAGTTTATTAAAATATAATAGCGTTATCAGGACGGCCGCGAGAGAGTGAAGGGGAAGGCGTCAACTTTAAGAGGGAAGTTTTCTTAAGTGTTCTTAATTAGAAGGGACCTGTTGCTTCGGAAAAAACCAGGTCACGGCCGTAGACACGCCGACGACGACGACGACGCCCCTACCCTGCCCCCGTCCCATCCCCGCGACGCTTGCCACCCCCCAGCAACCCCCAGACGCAGGCTCGCCCCGACGCCCCAGACTCGTAACAGTCATTATTTTCTTCTTATTCTTCTTCTTGTTCGTGCTCCTTCTTACCTTTCCTCGTCGTCGTCAATCTTCCCTCGTTCTTCTTACCCTTCTTTTCTTTCTCCCACTAGACGCCATCTTCTCTTTTTCCACATTTACTTCTTACCCTCGGGTACTACAATGCTCCATAGAATATTTAGCAGGTCGCACCTCTTGCTCACAGCTGAACGTCGTCGCTTTAAAAGAACGTCATCGCAACTGAGCGAGTACTCGAGCGTGGTAACGAACACGGTAATATTCACATACCGGGTGCCCTAAGAATTCTCATAGTCGCAAGCGTTATCTCCCAATTCCAGAGCGATTGGCTGACGAATCTTATCGATGCTCACCCCGAAGTTATACTCTGTCGCGATTCTTTCTACTCTTCCCTCTTGATATATCTGTTTGAATTTTCTGAAAATTGATATCCTCGGATCCCTCCTTGAACGATAGTCTATTTGATATATTGAAACCTGGAGTGATCTGTTTACTTTGTTTCGGTACATTTCACTTGAGTATTTTCTTGTTCGTAAGCTCTAGAATGTAGAATGCCATGAATGATGATACATAAGTATAATTTCATGAGAGAACACAGAATTATAGGATTAAGCTTATGTATAATCATTTTAATCATAATTATTATATTTATAGTATAATTATATTCTATCGAAAAGAATACATGGTTGTCCCCAATAAACGATTATAAAATTATAGAATATACATATATGTATAATTATATTTGGATTTAAGAGAACTATAAATATAAGAACTATATAATTATTCTTCAAAGAAAATTATAGCCACGTTTTCATCCATTGTTCTTCAACCTCGCTCTGATGAAGCCAACGGCAAGGTTCACGAAACGTCGGCATTAGCAATGGATGAAAATACGGCGATAACCCGCAAACCTTCTGGTATCTTTGAAGATAATAAAAGCCTAAAAAACGTTATCAAATATAATTATTATTATTAATAGTACAGCAATAACTATGAAAATTATTTTACCAGTCACAAGTACTAAAAACTTTTCTCAGTGTATTTCATAAAAAAATTCTATATCTAAAAATGTTCTCAATGTAATATTATCACTAGAAATGCAAAAACAAGAAATATAACTATCTGACCGATTATGAGATTTACCAGTTACATTACCACAGTTTTTTCCGTAGCACATTTCAAAAATTAGCACGACCATTGTATCTGCTTTAGAACTCTTGTTCGCATCGGAGGACCTTGTAACATGACACCGTCTCTTTTCTCGATCTAGATATTCTAGATCTTCCGGCAAAGGAAACGCTGCCGTGCCGCCCGAAATATCGACGACGAACAGTTACCACGTGCGGAAGCGCGCATCTGTCGGCGCGGTTTCCGTTCCAGATCCAGACCGCGAGTATCGACGGCCGAAGGAGAGAAAAAACGAGCAAGATGCAAATTCTTTTTTCCTCGTGCCCTTGCCAACCCCCGGTAACTCGCACCGGTTACGTGTAACGGTTTTCGTCACGGGGAAAACGCGAAGGTTGAAGAGAACGAGAGAGAGGGACAGAGAAAGAGAGAGAAGATAAGAGTACAGGAGAAGGGCGGGTAAGGAGGGGTTGAAGGAAGAGGAACCTCCGTCAAATAAATTTGAATATCGATGCCCATTGAATCCGATCGAAGGGGTTCGGCAGAAGTCTCCTTTCACATTGCGAAAGGGTTGCAATTTGAATATTCTCGCTAGGGTAACTAGGACGTATCGTCGGGGTACAGTAGCGAGAGGGGGGCACCCGGGAGGGGTACATAGCGACCTCCCCCTTGCTTTTTTCTTTATTTGTATACTTCGCGAAAGGCATTGTATCCGCGAGGAAAACCCAACACCCAGCCACCAGCCCCGAGGCCATTCTGTTCCATTATTAAAGTAATCAGCGTCATTGTGACGGGCGTTCGGTTTTGACTAATATAGAATATCGGAGGGATCGGGTCCCGATCGGCAGGTAACCCGTTCCGAGGTCAAATCAACTTCTCACGAGAGAAACAGTTTCCACGATTCCAAACGTTTCGCTATCACAGAAAAACTGAAGATCGAAGTTTTTCTCATATATTATCGCACTTCTTCAATGGTTGTATCTTCAATAATGTAGTAAATATGTAGATTTAACTACATCTTATACAGTAAAGTCGAGTATAGTTAAAGAGAAAGGAAAGGGAATGAGCAACTCTGAAATTAAGATGTGAAGAATGTGCATTTTTTGAAATTGAGATCTCGCGAGAGAGTTCTTATAACTTGAAATTTAACTATAATTAATAATTGTGTTTTTTCAAAATGGCGAGCTTCAGTAATCTTAATTAGATAGACGAATATTGTTGTAGTAACAGATATGTATTATTAAATATATCTATAAACTAAACTTGAAATATGTGTAAATTATGCGACATTAAATGCGAAATCAAATTCAGGCCTTGATACCAGTCTAGTTAAACAAGATGACAACTTCGAACGGCAAACCGGCCTAACTTTTCATTTACCGTTACGCAAAAATAACAGAGAGCCCGAAGGGTATTAAAAATTACGACGGGCTGCGCATTTGTGAGCGCGTCGGGACAGGAATTAAAAGCGGCGAGAAAGCCGAGTGTCCTGAAGTACCCTCAACGCGATGCAGACTATCTCCAAATCGCGAGGCCCATCGAGTGCCCTCGAAGATAAAAATCAAATTCTATGCGTAGCGGCAGAGGTGCGAAGCCCGTGCATGCATGGGTGACCGCATTGTCGGTCCCGATGACGTCTTAACTAACATAAGTCCCACATACGTACGTACTGGGAAAGGGTTGCTCGTCGTCTAGACCAAGACCCAGATACTCCATCGGTCAGAAATCACGATTCTCCACATCTGCCGTACGAGGATGGACGTCCACGGACGGAATTAGAACAGATCTTTATCAGTGAACGGCTTTAATGTAATTCAACGTCACGACAGAACGCACGAATGAAATGTAACATTAACGGAGGCTCGATAGTACTATGTAATTGAAATATTAATCACACACACGTACATTTAATACAACTGTACATTTAATTTATATGTAGCATACGAAATCTCTACCATTCACTTTGTTACTTCACTTTACTGTTAAATCTATAATGTCAAATTTAATCTAATGTGAGTCACCAACGATAATTAAATTTGACACTATAAATGTTGGGCAAATTATTACTTCACAAAAGAATTATATTGATGCAAATTTCTAGAAATTTTTGTTTGCATTATAAACATATGGTTATTAAAATAACGAAAGTTCTGATATTTTAAGAGAAAATTAAAACCATAATGTCTAATAGTAATGTTAATTTTAATAATAATGTTATTATCGAGAACAAGCAATTTGAGGGGAAAGACAATTTAATTAAGATGACAAAACAGTTTATAAAAATTGAGTGAATAAAAAGTAAAAAATTATTTTATTTTTAATCATTCAACATGATGTTTTTTTATATCATATCAAATAATATTTTCGAAATATGTACACATAAGAAATGTTGCTATATCGGTTTTTTTTTACTTGCTTGTATACTTGTTATATTCTTTCGATTATCTTGTTAGGAAGTCGAGGATCCGCTATCGTCGTCCGATTGATGGTCACAAAAGAGGAGTATCGAATCGTATTTTTTACGGCGGATAAATAACTGCAACGATTCGAGAGATCGACGCTTTCGACGAATCATTAATTATAGACATAGCTATTCGAAGATGTTTGGATGTCCGTATGAAAATCACATTACGGTAAGCAATAGTTGTCAGAATGACTGCCTCGGGGGTTCATAGGGCCTCTCTTCTTCTCTCTTCCCTTCCTTCTCTCTCTTTCTCTTTTTTCTGTGAGCCGAAAAAAACTTTCAGGTAGCTCGTTTTCTGTATACGTACACGGGGGGGGCCCCATCTGGGCCCCGTGCGTATGCACTCGCACGCGTACACGCGTTAATGTGAGCGTGCGTGCGCGCTCATATCAGGGTAGGAGACGCACATGGGACCCCATGGAATATGCATGCGTTTTGTATTCAGGAATATGTTAACCCTTTCGCTTAGTCTTTCGATTGGCGTCGCGGAGGCAACACCTCGGCGACGGAGCAACGGTGTTCCCGACTGTCCGTCATGTCTCTTCAGGTGAGAATTTACGTTCTATACTTTTGGTTCGTGACATGCGTTGCATTTTGCGGTTACTGCCGTGCGTTACTGTCGTAAGGAGGTCGTTTGCGATGACGAGATATTCGCGTGTTGAGATAACACCGACGAATTCTTACATGGACTGGTGTTAAACTCTCGGTCGCAACTTTTTACTTAAAAATATTATTTAGGACAATATCTAAAATAGTTTTATAACGGGAAAACTGAATTACGATAAACTATGCAAATTTATAAAACTACGATATATAAATACGTTATCGTGATCGCGAATCTTAATGCAATAATGGAATGAAATAGGTTGTGTCATTTTTTAAATTTGCCCTCCAGTGCAGTAATAATTAAACAGGATGTCCTTAAAAATACATAAAACAGCTGTAACATCTTTAATTAGATTATATTTAACTCTTTTCCCTTATTTATGTTATATTATATTTGTTTTATAAATAACACTTTTTTATTAGCAAGTGACATTAGCATAGAACGATCTATTAGATAAATTCTTCGAGCGAAGAAATATATTTATTCTCTTTCATAGGAAGAAATCAATTTGATTTGTCGTATTTTTACAAATGCTTATATATTGACACATCAAGAAGTGCTTTCAGCAATAGCTTTCAGCAATGGCGAGTATGTGTGCGATACGTGTCGCGAAAGATGGAGGTAATGCAAAAGTAATATCACGCTCGGAGAGCATCGTGCGCATATAATAGTCGCCTTAAAAATATACGTCCATCGACGAGAAATGGCGCGGTAAAATCTCTCATTGAGTTACCGGTCGTTAAGCAATACTCAAATTCTTGCACTGCAATAAACCGTTTTATTTGGATTCGAGGGATGCAATACAAATAAAATTATCGTGAGTTTTGCCTCGTAAAAAGGATGCAACTGCGATATCAAACATTCTGAAATTTCCGGTTGAACCGTTCGACATTGATACAATTACGATGTCGTTAATAAAATACACTTTTAAACAAGAACTTCAAAATATTTCTTGCGTTTGCATTTCAATACATAAATTGATTTAATAAATAATATTAGATACATTGAATGATTTAGCGAATGATTTATATATACGTTGAAAAGATATATATCTTATATTTATTTTTTTTGTTTTAGAAATCTTTCCTGTAACTTAATAACATCAAATTATATTTATCTAATTTATTTCTCTAGTTTGCACATTACGCGATATATCGTAAAGCCCAATGTTTTGCTCATTTTTTATAGATTTTTTAAAACTTTTGTAGACATTTTATATTTAAAAATTCATCTGATATTAATGTAAGAGAGAATTGTAAAACATTTACATCAATAATTTCTTAATTTTATTTCAATTTTCTCTAAAACCTTTTAAATATTAATTTGTATATATTTTTATGTATTTATCAAAAATTTTAAGGAAATGTCTCAGCTTTTCAAAAATCGATTTTATTTGAGACACGTTATAATTCAATATAGTTCAGTTACTTGACATGAAAGTGCAACAAGGAGCCATTTTGTAAAGATCACCCTTCATCTAAATTTCGACGGCCATTTCTGCACCCCCGCGGGCGCCATCCATCAGGTCACATTCCGTCCAATTGCCTCGAACTGGCGTGGTTTGCCAACTTCTCCCCCAGACTTCCCGCTGGCAAGCAGTTGACCGCTGGTCAGTTCTCGCTTGACCGTGAATAATTTGATTCTCAACGATTACGAGAAACCCTTAGAAATAAGTCGTGCGAGCGCGAAATTCGATCGGACGTTAAACAAGCTATTCAACAAACATTTCACCACCTACAGCGTAAGCCCGATTTATCGCAATTTTTCTTGTATATTTGCAATATTAATAATTACTTCAAAAATTAAGAAAGTATTATCGATGGCGCACTTAATAGCGGAATATAATTAATAATATTTTAAAGAGGATTGTTTGATTGATCTAAAATTTCAATACAGTAATCAATGTATACGAATATATTAATATTCCTCGGCTACGATATTCATTTTCCTTACATAAACTTCATCGCTTCTTCCATGTCACGCTTATCTTTTCCATTATTCATTATTAACGTCGGCGAATTAGCTACGGTGACGCACCTAATATTCAAATTACGCGACAGACTGTCATTGAAAATTCTGACGTCGCGGCAACTGTTGTTTGACAAGATACGGTTTGCTCGGTTACGAATCACGTGGCTCGCATAAAACTCAAAAGAGTTCCCCCAAGTAGACTTGCCGAATGCTCGGGGCGAATATTAATTTTCGCGGGCTTGAGACGGGACGGTAGGTGCTAATAAACGATTAAACATCGACCCGCCGATAAATCACTCGCGGAATATGGTGTCGGGCGTGTGCCGTGAAAAGGAGTGACCGAGCATTATCGTTGGCTTGAGTCCAGGTCAATCTGGACGAAGGGAGAGAGAGACAAGGGCGAGTAGGAAGAGAGAGGATCTGGTTGGCGGTTGAATTTCCGGTTTCGCGTCCCTTGGCCACTCTGGCGGGGGTCAGTCGGGCCCCCTGACCCAGGTCGAGGGTCAGCCCAAACAACCTTTCCTCGGGGTCAGCCCACTGTGCATTACGATTCTGATTTACGGCCTATGTTTCCACGCTCGATCTACGCGGACCGCCGAGAATCGATGATCAGAAAGTGATCCAGTGATTGAAGTGACATGGTTCAACAGTGTTCAATTAATTTCGATTGTATTTCGCTCGATCATGGCGTGACGTTGAATATTATTTAAAATACATAGTGTCTGCGTATAATAATTTTTATTCTTCATAAAATAAAAGACAATAAGTATGTTAGAAGAGATACATAAATTAAAATCTGAAGAATGGACCATTATATTTTTATTATATTAGAAATGTAGACAATAAGAAATATAAATTTACCCAGAATAAGTTATAAAGTTTAATAAAGGATCTTGATATTTTATGAAGAGCAGAGATACCGTAATTAATTATATATTAATATCATCAAACGCTAATTAAGTCAATACATGATGCGCTGGCATTGGTAAAAACCAGGCAATTAGTGGCGAACATACACCGATGAAGTCTTACGAAGGAGCGAGATGTATAAGAGACGTTCTGAAAGAGATTACCAGAATATATATTCGTCGTTGACTTCAGAAGAAGCCCTGACGCGAATCCTTTGCGAGCTAAGGGGCGGGAAGACGAGCGAGAATTCGCGAGCGGTTTAGAGCAATGAAGATTTCTAAGAAGTGATGCCAAACACAAATTGGCGCAAATTGGCGGCGATTTTCGCGCAGGACGCACGACGCAAGCACTGCATAAGACGCTAAGCCACCGGCAAGCAATTGCAAAGTCTTGCTACATCGAGCCATACAGAGTATAGATGTGAAGACCGAAAGAGGACGGAGAGAGAAGTAGAATAGACAGAAGGTAGAGCCGTAGAAGGCAGCTTCGGTGAAACGGGACAGACAGGAGGAAGGGAAGGGCAAAAGACAAGAAGAGACAAGAAGGGAGAGAGAGAGAGAGAGAGAGAGAGAGAGAGAGAGAGAGAGAGAGAGGCAAGGAAGAGATCGTTAGGCGTCTTACGTCTTGCATCCTGCCAGGACGACGGAGGCTTTATCGTGCACCGTTGCACGTACAGCGTGCCCCTTCTGCTTCTCCGGTACATGTACGCACGAGAACAGTAGGGTGGTTTTGGCAGAGCCACCCTCTCGCGTCTCGACCCCGAAAACCACCCCCTCGCGAGTAGCGAGGGTCACAAGCCGGCGTTGCACCGGTTCAAGGCGTTCTCCGCCCCGACAACATGGCGCTGATCCATGTCTCATGTACTTCATCGAGAAATGCTTAATATTTATACATGTCCTAAACAACGTAATGTCTTACAAAAAATAGTAATTGAAATTGAACTCTACGAAAGTATAAGAAATTTTTTATACAGAAACATTTTATAGGTAAACTTATTGTTTGTACATTTAAGATGAAGACATCGTGGCAATAATAATACTTGCAAGATACGAAATATTTATAAGTAATTAAGCAGAAAATAATTTCCATTGACAATATTGACGATAAGAGAACACGTACAATTATTCTCTACTGTGTCGGATTACCTCAGAATTATTATCGGTTGTGGCTTTTTACGAGAATCGCGTAAGGAGCGGAAATTAGAGAAACTTCCGAGAGATCGAGTGGCTCGAGCACTTCCCTAGGTACTTCCCCGGCGAGCAAGTTCGAAACTGCTTCGTTGGGTATTCCTTATTGACTGGCAGGTAGTGGGAACAGGACATCTTGTGGCACGCCAGGGGAGGTATTGCTTAGGCAACTTCAAATTAATTTCAAACACAGAGAGAAACAATACCTAATACCTACGCAAATCACACGTTCTATGATAATTATTTTTCAATATGAATCTCAAATACCAGAAAAAGATCCGTTCCATCATTGGAAAATACCGTGATATTAAAATCAATAATTTGAAATTTGCCTGTCAAAAATGCGAGAAGCGCGCGTTCATAATTCTAATTTTACTAATTTCCATGAAACCAAAGTAAATTAATAAACTTAAAATATAATTAATCATCAGAATCTTTCAAAGGACGAGTAAAATTATTGTTCCGATTTCTCGGTAATGAATATTTCACCAATGCATCTGCTCTGAAAAGTTGAAATTTTCTTAATGAAAATTCTGCATCGTGCAAAGGATTAACGTGCACATGCGGAGATATTAATTGCACACATAGCGAGTACCGTTTGGCGAAATACGAGAGCGTGATGTTAATGGAATTCGACCCGGACGAGGTGGTTTCGAGATTCTATCTACCAGAACAGAGAGAAAGGCAAGGAAATGCGAACCGCCGTGCTAGAGAGAGAGAGAGAGAGAGAGAGAGAGAGAGAGAGAGAGAGAGAGAGAAGGAGAGAGAGCTCATGTAATTACGACGTGAAGACTCGGTGAGGCTGCTGCAGTTTCGTACTTTGGTAAGGACGCTCCCGTGCCAGCAAATGCAGGCACTCGTGCAGCCCTGAGGACATGAAACATCCTTTCTGGAGGTGCCTCCGGGTCTCGTTGAGCACGAGGTCTCCTCTATTCCACGAAATACTCTTGCACACTTAATCGTGTCGCATCTTGTTCGCCGATACTCGTAGATGCGCACGCAAAATTTAGTGTACTAACCTAAAAGTTCGCGTTAGTTCTTGGAGAATTTAACTAGCCCGAAGTCTTCTTATACTGTTGCGTCTCTAGTGATGTGTCTCTGGAGGAAACATTTAATAAGGTCATACAGCAATGCTACTTCTCTGATACTTGCATATGTAATGGACGTAAAATTTTATTTACATTTCACAATTGCTCGATAAGAAGCAGAGAACTATCATGACCAAACACGATGAGATTTAACACAATAGTCACGTAAATGGAAAATTAAATGTTTTCAAAAAGTTTGAAACATTTTTTGGGTATGAATATTTACAAAAAAAATTAATTCCAATTACAGGAGAAGAATGAATGAAGATGTGATTATATTTTATTCAAAATACTTTCCTTAGTAAGAATGTTACTAAATTATATTATACGATCATAGAGAGAAATTTGTATGTCATAATTACATCACGATTCCACAATAAAAATCTACATCCTGAGATTGCGATCTAGCTATCTATAAACTACTACTAAAAATAATTTATTTGCATAAAATATACCTCCAAAAGTCATTTCAATTCAATTAACTCTTAAATCGATGTTGCCCCGATACCAAAATTTAATATCAAAAGGTTCTATCGTACGGTATAAATCTCACGATAAATGCAATGATTTAAAATTTGTGATTATCAAACTGTAATGATATTTTCAGCTTTCTCGCTCGTCACAATTTCTATTACCGGTTCCACTATTATTTCTACTGATCATACTACCAGTCGACAATACTGGTCCACGGGATTTTGCCTGGTGATGCGATGTTGCGAGAACATCGAGGAAACTCGACGCGTAATGCGTTATTCAAGCGCAGCACCCTCGTCATTTATTAACAATTCGTGACGCTCGCGCAACGCGTGTGAGTCCGATAACGGATTCCACACGCGTCTCGTAGGCATCATCGTGCGAAACATTATCACGCGGTCGATCGGTCGAACATCCTGATGTTCGATGATGACGAACGACTTCAAAGACGCAAGAACCGACGATTTCCGCTCGAGAGACGACGAATCTTCTCTTCCCCGTTTTCTCCATTCCGCCACCACCCTCCGCAACTGGGAATCCATGTGCATGGGAGATCCCGTAGGATCAGGGTCTCTGGCCGTCTTAACCGGCAACACGATGGATCCCCTCTTTGGCAAGCCCAGAAGGTTACCATGACGACCAACACGTGACGTAACCACCCACTGCCGTGCCCGCTGAAACAAATGAAGGCACGTCCTTCTACCACCCTCGCAACCCCTGGCCACTGTCGCCGCCACCGCCTGGTCTTTCTCCTCTTACACCTTCTG
>NW_017299892.1:585507-627635 GCF_001594075.2 Trachymyrmex cornetzi | reverse complement strand
CTCTCTCTCTCTCTCTCTCTCTCTCTCTCTCTCTCTCTCTCTCTCTCTCTCTCTCTCTGTTCTTGGGCTTCCACCTTCCAAGATCACCACAAGAGAATGTGGTCCTGGGTGTAGGACGACATGTGATGGAGAAGAAAGTACAGAAAAAAATATGGGGAACACAAATGTTAGGCAAAATTGAAATGATCGCAACCTAAGGAATATCCGATCTGATCCACGGATATCGGAAGGAGAGAGAAAGAGAGAGATTATGTATTATCCTGATCGATACATTTTCTTAAAACTGCGTAATGGGTGTGTTCAATGTTCTAGATTTTCATCGAGAATGTCAAAGTAGCCTGAAAGTATACTTTCCATTGCAAATCGATAATTTATCAATGCTGGAGATATTATATCGTAAAAGATACGTTACTCAAGAAAAACGTAACAGCTGTTATGTGAAGAAAATTACATTTATCATTTTTAATGACAGCTGAATATTACGATTATAAATTGCTACTATTTTTAGTTTTATTTTGTTTCATTATAGTTCGTACAGATATGAGCCACGCGTGGAAGTAATAAATGTGTCTTTTTTTTTTTAGGTATACTTGCATATTTTTCTCAAACGTTCGATAATATGCGTATTTGATGAGTAAAAAGCTTTGCGTGTCGAAAAATAGAAGATATAAAATCGCGTGCTTCTATCATTTCTTTCGACGTATCTATGAGACACAACGTCTTATTCCCCTTTGATTTTATGCTGTCCCTTCTGATTTCGCCCGGGTATACCTTCGCCATTTTCCCGACGCGACGCGTCGCGACGCAACGCCGGAGAGGATCCGATTCCGTACTCCCAACACGCTCTGATTTTTACGAAGTCTTTTTACCGATTTTATCATTCCCTCTGTCTTTATCCTCCTTGCCCTGTTCCCACTTACCAGCCTCTTTCTGCAATCCGTCGGATCCAGAACCTTATCATTCGGTGGGAATACGTAACGAGAGGACGCGCGAAAAGACAAACTTCGAATCAGGGTGCCTGAAGGGACGGAAGTCTTTGGGCCGACGAAGAGCAAAAGGGCGGAAAAATATTCCTGAATCTTCTGCCGAATCTATCAGCATCCATCCGTTTCAAATGATTTTCTCTCTGTCCATCTTTTATCATCGACAAGGATGGTTTCTTGAAAGAAATTCGTACAAATTCTTATAACATGGTTGGTACGAAAAGAGTTAAAAAATACGTGTGCCTCTGTTTTTTAAACAATGAATTCTAAACAAGAAGTAAACAATAATGTTGTATTTTAATTACGTTTTCGTGTATAATTTTTTGTACCGTTACTGTATGCTAATTTAAAAAAAAAATATTTAGAAAGCACGTAGATAAAATGATATATTTTTATATAAATTATGTCTCAGTAATGGAACCTGTGGTTACTTGATACAACATTTCTTTTTTCTGTTTATTCTGAAGCATAACGTATAACAATTGTCTAATCCCAACAAACGAATAATACTATAATCTACCATAACTATTTAATATCATATAAAATCTGTCTCGGTATTAATTAGCACAAGAGCATTTTGTTTTAAGCAGTTACTATTAATTACAGCAAAATGGAAATGTATTGCATATAAAACATAACGTTCTAATATAATTTTAAACAAAATATATATTATGTATTTTTTCTATCGGCTTGCACTCGGCATCTTGCGAAAAATTCTAGCAGGCTTCAGTCTACAAAAGCGTACAAACAGGGATAACTTAGGGCTGAGGAAAAAGGGGCAGAATTTCCGTATTAGCAGCCTTTGATGAAATTCGCCCTTCGATTTCTTCCAGCCCATCGCTCCCCCCGCCTTGCATGCACGCCCGTATGCGTACGCGGCCTCTTATTCTTCTTTCTTCTTGAAGCAATATAACGCGTCGGAGGAACGTCTTGGCGCCGCGTGTACGTGACACGCTCGAATACGCACGATTTCCTTTCCTTCGGGGGTCAATTTCCCCCGCGAGCTACGTCAAGAGTCGCACAAGCCTACAGTCCTGGAATTCCACTCGAATCTGATATAAAAAGCAGCGAGAGAACTAATTCTTGACAATAAAAAACAATTCGTGATTGCTTGTCGCGTGAGGGGATAAAATTCGTTTGGAAGGCTTTCTTTTATTGTAGCCAACTTTCTTCGTCGATTTTAAGAAAAAGAATAATTTTGAGTATTTTTAACAATAATTATTATGATAATGTTTTAATATTAATAATGAAATGTGTGTGTGTGTGTGTAGAATCTTTTCAATATTGGTATATTAGATTTAATTTGTAACTAATTTAATATTTATGTGATGTAATAAGAGAACGATTGTGTTTGAATATTTCATAACTACCATAGAAAATAATTATAATAAATATATAAACTTAGATGATGTATCAGAATTTTCAAAAAATTTTTTTTTCCAAATAGTTAAATTCGACACTTAATTCTTTTTATACATATAAATGTCGTGCATATAATATTCCAGTTTAAAATATTATATCTTATAAAATAGAGATACTACCACCTTTTTCTTTTTCGTCTTTTCCTTTGAATCTTTCCTGTTTATTAATAATTTTCAATAAAATGTATTTATATTAATATGAATCGCATTAATCATAAATTAAAGGATTAGTCTACAATCGAGTTTTATGACATTCTGAAATGTATTAGATCTACTGTAAATAATAGACTATTGAAGTCATCAATATTGACTTTTAAACTTATCAATAAATATATCAATTAATCAAAACATAATTAGTCCTAAAGCCAAAATATAAACGATCGATGGAAACTCGCGAGAATAGAACTTAAGGGAAATAAAGGGTGCCGATCGTTTGTCCTGGGTGTCACGAGTCGAACCATTATCCCTTCAGATTGGTTATTTTCGGTAAATACCATTTTGAAAAGCCAATAATGCTGTTCCCCATTGTACTTCATTCCTCTGGTGACGTATTTCTCCTTCTCGCTCCCGCTCGCACGCGATTTTCGCGATCACCACGTTCACTCGTCCTTTTCTCTACGGGGTGTCCCGACAACACAAACCGACAAAAGTAATCCCGAAAACGACACAGGTGATGCAGTTTCCAGTGAGAAAAAAGTGGGTCCGGACTTACTGCGGAAAATCCGTCGCGAGGGGAACTCCCAATTCAGATAACGGGTTAACCCCTGTCTCTTTCGAGGGACTGAAAGGTAGAAAGAAGAAAGATAGAAAGAGAGAAGGGATGAGAGAGAGAGAGAGAGAGAGAGAGAGAAGAGGAGAAAATATCCGAGTGTATACCTGCATTTTATCGCGCGTATCGGAAAATCTGAAGAGGAAGATAGACAGAAAGGCAGACAGAATGTGCGGAGGCCAATTTTCGAGTGGTGCCGCTGAGGGTCCTACATGCACATGAGTTCAAAAAAGGGTGTCTCTTGCCTGTCGAGCGAATCAGGAAGTCACGATCTGCGAATACCTGCGATGTCTCACGTGAACTATCGTTTTCAAGACTGAAGGTATCAAATGAAACGGAGTAAAAAGAGATTTCGCGTATCCAAACAAAAATGTGACTTACAAAAATATGAGAGAAGAGTATGAGAGCTAAATTAAGCAATTGCAGATAGAAGTACATTACATTAAATAATTGTAGATGAAAATGTATTTCTATATGTTGCTAAGTCCTTTAATTGTAAATTAAATAATGTAAGACGTGATGTATCAATTAGAGTTTGGAAATCAATTTTATTACTTTTTCAAAGATCAGCGTATTCGATCGTTCATTTAAATGCTTAAACTTCATTTATCGAGGCTTCAACGTCAAGTTACAAGTCGACGTATCGCGGAAAGTTCCATAATAATAGCGGCGTAATAAACTTCGGCGTATAATGATGACAGTGAGTATGCATGAACTTGGTGCATACTCTTGCGTGTACTTAGTGGATTAACATACGCGTCGTATGCTTTTTCATCACGAATATGAAAATTATATATATTTTAGTGAAATAATAAAGATGTAATTTTCAATGATTTATAAAAAGTTATATTATACTCGCGATAGAAATCATAATTCTTGTTTGTTAAGACTATGCAATAATTATTTCCTTTCTTCAGCAGCTATTATTTATATTTGCTAAAAATTATATTTTTAAGAACTAAACAAGTCCCTCTATAACTATTTGAAAAATTCTATTATTGCTTAAATTAAATAATTTCTTTCTGTTATTGCATAAAATTAAATAATATGAACAAACGTGAGCGCGCAACATTAAAATATTTTATTACTTTCATGAAACATCAAGCTTCCAAGTACACAAAAATTATTAAAAAGTTCTCTAAGACAGAGAAGTAAAAGAAACGAAGAAGGGAGGAGCTGCGTAAAATCCGAATGACACTGAGAGAAAAATGTTTGGTATTTGTAACACTATAATTATATATTATTATTGATAAGTGACTATAATTTTTTGGGACAAAATATGGTTGTTTCAAGATATAACTGTAAAATTATAGTCACTTGAATCATTTTTATTGTAATTTCAACTCTATATTATGGTTATAATAACTATAATTGTATAGCCATTTTAGGTTGCCAACTACATATATTTGTTGCTAGAACTATACACATAGTTACTGTTATTATTATTATAGCAGTAATAATCATAATTATAGTAATATACAATAATTATAGTTACAAATACCAAACATTTTTCTCTCAGTGTACTATAAAGAGCGAGCGAAAGGAAGAAAATGAATGAGAGACAGGGAAGCAGGGAATATTGAGAGGGTGGTAGGCAGAGTAGGAAAGGGAGTGCAAGTGAAGGTGCAAGCGTTGAAAGAACGAAAAAGAGGAGCCAAGGTGAACCTCCCTCGAGGCGTCGGCCTTGAACTACATTTTTAATTGCGACTTCCTCGCGCAGCTCTCTTCGCTCCCATCAGCATGCCAGCGAGCTCCTCCGGACGATAAGAACAAAAGGAAAACAGTTTTCTGTCGACGCCGCCGCAGACGCCTACCTCGTAACCCCCTCGAATCTCCTATACAGTCACCCCCTCTGCCACGGCGTCCGCCTACCGAGCTCCCTCTCCCACGTTAAGTCTCTCCGCGTATTCCTTCCCTCACACGGGGGCCAACTTTTGCCCCCTACCTTGTCGAGCTGCCCCCTTTCCGCCTCCTCTCATCCT
The DNA here is from genome assembly GCF_001594075.2 of Trachymyrmex cornetzi. Lineage (NCBI taxonomy): Eukaryota > Metazoa > Arthropoda > Insecta > Hymenoptera > Formicidae > Trachymyrmex > Trachymyrmex cornetzi. Next base: position 622,480 of record NW_017299892.1, on the reverse strand, counting down.
CCTCGTGCTACCGCAGCCTGTCTACACGGCCCACCCCTTTTCTCTGTGCAACAAGTAGCGCGTTCATTTAAGACGTGTCGGCGTTCTTTTGTTCGTTTTAAAAAGCCAAAGCACCAGCAAAGTTCCGCTTTAAGGAGGCAAGACCGTTATCCCCACCGCGAGCAAAGTTCAGGGATGGTTCGCGGGCGGAAAATGCGGTAAGGTCTGTTCCGTTAGTTTCATGCCAACAGATACAGCTTACAGCTTTACGTTCTCTGTCTTTTTTTTTTATCCTTCTTACCAGCTCGTTATCCTTCGATCGTTTTCAACGATTGTGTAATTTATTGTTCGACATAACGAAAGTACTTACGATTTTCGTATTTCCGCTTAACGCATAATTTACTGAAGTTACATAAAAATTTGTGTTACAACATAAATTATTGAAGAGATATTTAACTGATCGTAATATTCATATTAGAAAACTGGTGACTGTGAGAAAGATAAGGGGATTAAAAGTGGGGCAGGTTGTATTTTTAGGGAGGGTATCTTGGCATATGGCTGCTGCTGGTATCTACCTAGTTAGCGTTAGCTTATGCATCCGTGTTCTGGTATACTTGGCGTGGAACGCCATACGATCGGAGACGGTCGTCCCAGCATCCCATTGAGATCCATTCAATGGACCATCGCGCTTCGTTAACCAGTCTGTCGCATTTTTTACCTATCACCTATATAACCTTCCCGCGGAAGGTACAACCCTTTTTCTCGCAATTTGAATACATTGTACCCTCGGCCAACATACATATGTATATCCGACCGATACTCTTCTCTCTCTCTCTCTCTGCTGTCCCTCTTTCTCATGTCGAAATGTTCCTTCCTAGTTTCTCTTTTTATCTACTTTCTCTCTCTTTCTCTCTCCCCCCGCGACTCACTCTCGCACACATATCGCAGTTTCTACCTGGCTAACCCTACGGGGGGTTTTGTTGTAGCTTGACCGAGTTTTTCCTCCTTTCTTCCATTCTTTTTTTCCCGTCCCACCTCACTCTACCGCGTGCCACCCCTCACAATGCGTCTGATTTTGATTTATATGACGCGACCGACAGCTCAAATCACCGAATCACCGATGAGAGAAAGCGAGAGGTGGAAGGAGGTATCGCGGGATGCGTGGAAATTATAAATTCATGCTTCCCGTGTGTTGTATAATATATATGTACGCATATGGGAATCTGAAGACCGCGCGGCGCTCGTCTCCATGTTTCAGGGACCCCCTGCGCAATCCCATCCCTTTCCCTGTTTCCGTCGCCTTTTATGTCACCCTTTTTGGTCCGGCGAATATGAAAACGATTTTGATGACGCGCATCGCACGGAAACGCCCGAGGCATTGTTCGTAGAGCGTTCTCCGTCGATTGGAGCCACATAAATATTTCGACGGATGGATGAGCGGTTGGAGAAGTTCTAAGCATTGCAACTGCAACTATTTGACTGAAAAAAAAATTCAAGTATAGATTCTACTTTACGACCAATTAATATTGTTTTTCTGCGTATCTTATCGATATAACTGTATTAATTGCTATTTTATGCTACGTATTTTTTAATTTTTCTTTTTACCCTTACTGTATCGCGTCTAATTTTCCATTAATGAGAAAATCACTGCACGTTTCTTCATCTACGGCATGAATTACGTCGACGACGCGTGCTCCTCTCCATCACATTTCATTCTACGCCCGCGAACATCCGCACTTCCACCGCAGACGTCACTCGAGAACCAGAGAGTACTCCCCTGATCCGCGAGTTATCGGGACACACGACACGCGGAATCGTGATTCGGAATTAACCACGTACATAATTCCACGTGTCGCGTCGATCCGATCTAACCCGGCCTGATTTGGCCCCGTAAGCATCTCGGGGAGCATAACTCCATCCCCCGATGTCTCCCCTTGATGTCGTCGGATCCCTGCCTCCGCCTAAAGACGCGGCTGTGCCATCAATAACTGATATTCGTCTTCCGCTTAAAGACCCTGAGGTCCCAAAACCCTCGTGACACACATAAGCGTATACGTTTATGTATGCATACGCATACACACGCGCCTCTTACCTCTACGAGCAGACAGATATTACCAGCGTCGCTAATGGGAGCGGAAAGTTCTCCGAGCTACGAATCCGCCCGATAAAGGGTTAGCGGGAACGAAAGAGACTGTCGATCTTTCTGTTGAGAAGAAACAGTGAAAAAGACGGCGCGGTGAGACCGTAGTAGAAATTCGAGACACACCCTTTTCGGAGACTTTTCACGCAACCCTTTGCCTCGCAACCCTCTCGCGGAGGATGCGCGTGGAAACCATATACGATCTCCGGGTTCTCTCGTGTGTCTCCCTCGTTGGCCTGAAAATTTTCTACGTGATGCCACATCCGGTGGATGTTTCTTGAGAATTGCTCTTCTGTGGATTACACTTCAAAGGGTCATTCGGAGGATGCGCGTGGAAACCATATACGATCTCCGGGTTCTCTCGTGTGTCTCCCTCGTTGGCCCGAAAATTTTCTACGTGATGCCACATCCGGTGGATGTTTCTTGAGAATCGCTCTTCTGTGGATTACACTTCAAAGGGTCACGAGACGAATGGATTACGAGACATCGAATAATATTCCCATGTAAATAAAAATTAATTTAAATACGAATAATTCTCTGATTTCTTTACGAAAAGTCTGAAGTAACAGTCAGACGCGTGAAAGAAAAATACGATACTTGGTTTATGTTTATTTCCTTTGTAATGCAAATTAATAATTCTGTTGACTCAAAGTCACATTATTTTTTATTTATAATTTCAAAACTATGTAATTTTTTTTATTTAATTATTTTATATATGTATTAAATACATTAATTTTGAATATACATATTAGAAAATATTAAAAACAAATATTTTAAGTATCAAATTGTTTGATTGTTATTTGTAAAACAATATACAATTATAGATTGTAATATATTTCGGAATTTAAAACGATCGCAGAAGATCTTCGCATGAACCAGATAGGTATATATTTAATCATATACTTTTATTTGCAACAATTTGCAAATGCCAACAAGTTTACACGAACATTCAAATTCAGAAGTCGCTAGGAATAATGAACGCTAGGTTTCGTTGCGAAGAATAAGCAGCTAGAATAACATCTCTCGTCATTGCACAGAATCCATGGCACAAAGTAGTTAGGAAAATATCTTACTTAAGAGAAAGTTCGTCGACCGACAAGGGAGGAAAAGGGTGGATGCGGGACGCAGGGAACGGGGGGGAGGATCGTTGCAAGCGACCCTGGCCCAGAAACAAAAGCGAGAAGAAGCTTGTGAATAATTCAACTACGCGGGAAATGAGGAAAGAGTTCGTTGAGAAGTTTCCGCGAAGAATTTTACACGCTCCGCGCCTCTTTGATCGCCGTGTCCTTGAAAGTCAAGGAGAAAGTTACGATTAATCCTTTGTTTTCGTTTGAGCCAATTCATCTCAGAAAACAAACCATTAATTTATACAAAATGTCTTTGAGTCGTTATCTTTGAACCTGAAAACGTTTCATAAAATTTCTTAAGAAATGTTGATACTTCTTTATAGCACAGTATCAGTTGGATGTGTTTCTTCATATTTCTTCACAATATTTTGACATTTAATCTAACCGAAAGTCTCGCAAGTAGTAATCTAAATACTCATCAGGATCAACCAATGAAATCAATACAGGTAAAAAGTCAAAAGGGTTGAGACATCATAAAATTCGAGCTCAAGGAAAAGTTTCCAGGGTGTCAACTGAAAGAAAGATGTACGAGAGGCTCTAAAAGACGGGCAGGTGGAACGGGTGCAGATTCTATGGGGGAGGCAGGCTACCGTACGGTAAAAGCATAAAACAAAAGAGCTACGAGGACAAATTACGGATTCAAACGGCCGGCTTTTGTCTCTCGGTGTTTATTTCTTTGTTTTTGCGCGAGCTGCATTGTTTTAGGCTAGACGGCACGAGGGACGAGAGCGGGAACGCCTGGGCACCGGGTTTTGTCAGACCTCCGGCGGCTTTGTTTTGTGCCTTACCGGCTCTTTGTTGCACGTTTATGACTTTCTCCCTCGCTCGCTGACCCGCTCGTTCCTCTTTCCTTTTTGTTCGCGTATGAGTCGCACCGACCGGTAGAAATTGCAGCACGATTGGACTCCAGGAGATCAAACAACAATTTGCCTTCACTAGTCATCAACCGTTCTTTACAGGCCACAAATTCCGCGCTTTCACGTCAAACAATAATATATTGTTCGCGGAATATTAATGGAACAGCGCAATATTCATCATACTGTAGTTTTAATTTTAAAACCGACCGATTTTTAATATTATTTTTTAGATAAAAACCGTTTACTGGACTATCAAATACGTATTAGCAGATTTAACTACACTTGCTGTAATTGTTAAATGTACTTCTTTTAATACGTTTAGCAGTTCAGACTGCTTATCCAATTTCTGTTTTGATGCTGTTCATCCATCACTGAACGTTTGACCTAACAATACGGAAACAGATTGTTCTTCTACTTCCTTCCTGCAATATTCATGTAAAATTTTGCAGAACTAATGACTCAACTAGATTTTACGAAAGAGAGTTACTGCGGCTCACAGGATGCAGACGGGTTAATCTTAATACCGACGAATCGACTAGGTCGGACGGTTATTTCGAGCCGATTAATTAACGAGACTATTTGTCAGGCCGCCGACTCGAAGAATATAAATCTTTCAAGAGCGACGGAGGCGGGGAGGGGGAGGAAGGGAGCGATAAAACGGCTTTTGGGAACGAAAGCCGTGAGAAGAAGCCAAGGGAGATTGAGGGCAGATGGAAGGCGAGTGGAGACGGAGCTTGCAATTTAAACGTGCAAACGCGCGCCTTCGCGGTAAACTGACAACGAACGTGACGTCGTTCAAAGATTCACGAGGCTTGCTCTCCGGCAGCCTCGGAACCTCGCTTTTCTTGCGCGGTTGCCACTGGGACGAACGATAACGAATAACTCAACGACGTAAAATTCTGGCGACGGAGAGATGCCGAAAAGTCGCTTCGAAACGGAGCCGAGGACGAAGACCTCGCGTCGAAGATGAAGAACGTTAATCTGAATCGATTCTATCAGAACGCTAAATGAATATAGGCGAGTTGAGTCTTGCAAATAAAGAAAAATTAATCCCATACGAAGTGAAGTAACTACATGACATTGTTTGAGATTAAATGGAACAGCATTATTAAATTTCTTACGTTAAAATAACATTTATATTTATTAAAACATGATTGAGAGAAGAAAGAATACACACTATTTAATTCTGACTCAGTTTTTGCGTTTATATAATATTATATATAATTTTATATTTTGATGTAAAGTTCTAGATCTGTTTCTTTATTGACACATAAAAATTTTTTATAGTATTATATCTTATATTGAGTATTTCCATGAGCTATTCGTCTGCTTAAAATAAGGCAGATACGATTGCACTGATTCATCCAACGGTTCAAATAATCATTGTTTTTAATTTCTATTTCGGTACTCGCAAAAATTGTCGCGATAAATGCACAAATTTGTTATCGCTTTCCGATATTTTCGTTTGATAATGTGACGTTAATGTGACAATGGCGATGCGATTTAAAGGATTCATTAAATATTAACAGTCGCTATATCTTACGTGCGTATAGATGCCTCTAATTGGACCGAATTCGCAAATTGCATTACACATAGCCGAAGCGAGCCGATTTATATCGAGTTTCCGGGCTTCAAAATCCTTGTTTTGTCTGATCCAATTTCCAGATGTATTAATTAATACAGACGAAAATAGAATAATACCGATGCAAACGATAATGTAATAATTATCTGGTGACCAATTCAAGATAATCGCGTTTGAGAACGATTGAATAATGAACAATTGCAGTAATTATTTGATATATATTCTTTAGACCTCGAGGAAAAAGATATACAACAAATAGCCGAATGATTTTTGGCTCAAATATTTCTTTTCAGGATTTAAAAATTCTCTATCGAAAAAATAGTAAAAAAAAGGCCACACTTTTTTAATGCCAACGATAATTAAGGCGTTATTTTAATAATCATTGTATACCAGTGGATGAAAATTATAATAATAAATAATTGTTTAGTATAATTTTAAAAAATATAAAAATAATTGATTTTATATTTTTAAAAAATATAAAAAGTATAAAAAAACGATGATATAACACTAAATCGGTGACATTTTTACGGGAATATTTCAATGAAGAAAGATTATATATTATACATATACATATATGTAATTTATCGCTGTATGCCGCGAATGAGTAGGAAAAAGTTCAAACATCACAAACGGAATTACATTACACGCTGGTCAGGCTCGACCTTTTTCGGAGGTTGACGACGAGAACGAAGAAGCAGAACGCAGACGAGCATGAGAGAGGGTGAGGTGCAGAAGGGGAGAACACGATGGTGACGGCGTACGGAGGGGTGGTGTGCGACGGTCGGCGAGGACCACGAGATCAATATGTATGTTGGGGGATATGGACCACGTGGGTCGGGGGTGGCCAGCAGCCCCCGGCTGCTGATTGGCCAGCGGCCACCCTAACGCCACGCCCACTCCCACACACGCTGTCTTAAGCTCCCCTCGTGCCACACAGCCACCCTGTACATCCACCGTGGCACCACCGCAGCCGGCGGGACAGGAGGGTGCGGGGGTGTGGGCCGCACAACGCCGGGCAAAGAGACTACCTACTACCCCCTAACACTGTTACCGAATTCGGTGGAATAGTCGAGAATTGAAAACTGCCTTAGCCCACGCCGCGCGCCGCGGTCTCGCTAAGTTTCGCCGGTGTACTACGAAACTACCGTCTCTCGTGCTGTTCCCTATAATCCGATTAAATACGTTACGCCCGGTACGACCCTCGCGGAGGAAATTGCCGGAGCGCGGCGGAGCTCGGCGCGGACCCGGAAGGGCGGAACTGGGTTTACCGGACGGCACACACGTCCCGAGTGTAATCGTCCAGAAGCGATTTCGCTTCGGAGAAGCCACGCGATAAATTTACCATACGCGTTTCCTCCAAACTCGAGTTATTTCATCAATAAAGCAACCATAGTAGGATTTAACCTGTAATATCTTTGACTGAACCTTCGACCTTATCCTTCGCAAAACATGAGTTACATATTCATGACATTATCAAGCGAGACTTCTTTAATTATGCGTTGAGACAATTCCTGACATAACTAGAATGTAGAATATTAAAAGCACGGAAATGTGTTGTTAAAGTTATGCTATCGAGACGTCACCGAAATCTCAATTTTATCTTATTGTAATTCTAACATTTTACGAATGTTTAATTTTTTCTAGATATTACGTGGCATAAAACAAACGATAAAATTTTATTGCTTTTTCCTTACTTTTAAGAAACAATATAACGCTGCTTGTTTAATTGAATCTAATATTAATTGTGAGTCTAGTTGTAATTGGTATAGTACGTACCTATCTATTTATTGCACGTTAAAGAGTTATTTTCATTTTAAAGTAACCAGACAATTTGAAAATTCCTTGAGAAATTTCTTTATCATAATGGGTATTAGAGAATTATAGAAGTGACATTATCGTAATAAATGCATCGCGTTTCATAGAAACCCGCGAAAACAAGGATTGAATTGCGAAGTATTCAGTTAATCGACAAGACAGGCAGCTCCGAATGAGAAATTAATCAGCGGCGTTTTCATTCGTCGCCGACATTGTCGCCGACGACGCAACTGCAATTGCCAGCTTGTTATTGGAAAGTTAGAGAGATGCCGAGCGATGCAATGGATTTAATTAGCAATATAGATCCGAATGCGGATGTGGGGCGATGAGGACGAGTAACAACGTTATCCGACCCTCGTGACGATCGTCGATAAACGAGAGCATCACCTCCATCTAATCCTCATTTGCTCGCCCGGTCTGATGCTAGAACGAAAGGAAGAAACCGGAAATTGTACGCTAGATGGGCAGGAAAATAACATGGTCGTTCGTTCGATAAGTGTCAATATAGGTATAACAAGGAACAAAAAAAATCAACATAAAAGACTGGCATTTGATTATAGTGATAATTTGTCGTCGAAAGAGGAGGCATTTTTTAAGAAATTAAAAAGAAGGTTTCAATTTCAACAAAATTTCATGCATATAAAATTAATTTGTGAATTTAATATTGTTAACAAAAGACTAATCTCTTGAGAGATATTGTACGTTAAAAAATTGAGAATAATCTATATAAGCTACTTAAGTAACAAAGTTTAATAGGATTATTTCAATTACTGATGAAATGTTAAATATGCAACCAATATTGCGATGATGATACTAATATTAACGTTCAATTGTTTTTTTTAGACACGTTAAAATGACAATTGTTCAGAATATGTCACAATATCTATCGTAAATATCAAATTAGTATGCTCATTTAAATTTCACTCTTTATAGTGTAAATCTGTATTATTTTCAATATCTCTTCGAAGAAATTATATTTTCCAGGATTTACCTAGTTTTTTCGCATTCCGAATGGAACAATTATAAAGCGTCGTTTACGCAAATCCGCGAAGCGATCTATGTTTCTCCCACTCTAGATTCAGCGCCGTCAATACTTCTTCGCTCGACGGCATTCGGAATCTAATTGCACCGAGCACATTCCACATTTAAGCAGCAAATCAAAGAATACGATCATGATGGGATCGTCGATCGGGGGTTTAATGCAGGCACTGCGCGCAACGCCGCATTCCTCGTTATGAATGCAATATCGCCGTCGACATCGTCTCCTCGAGCAAAGGCATTCTTCGTTTAACGACAATTAGCTCATGTATGTCTCCCGTAGGATTAACCGAGTACCTCATACCGTGCTCATTCGCGCATACAGTATCGCGTCATCGGTAGTTAATATCGTCGGGAACGCATTCGTTCTGGAAAATGGTCGTCGCAATTGCGGTCGCCCGATAAGTTCGCTAATTAGTCGATGAGGTGCCACTTAAACGCATGGAATTAATTATGCCCCGTGCATGTACGCGCTTGAATGCTGAATAAACCGTTCATCCTTTGTCGGGACAGCTTCATCTTACGATATTGCACTCAATAAGTCTCATTCGCTTACTAATAATTCATTGCTTTTGACGCAATTGATGTCAAGACTATAAGAAATTATGACTTGTAAGAATTTTAAATAATTTTAATCATTGATAGTTTCTTGAGATTTCACGAATCTTAGGTTTACGGTTTTACTGAAGTCTAAAAGTTTAGCTAGATACAAATCTGAAAATAATTTTATTGGACCACCAAAATAATTATAGAATTTCAATCATTCCGTAATTATTTTGATGGTTCAACAAAATTATTTTCAGATTTGTATCTAGTTAAAACAAATTTTAGACACTTCAAAATCGTTCTTTCCATGTACGTTTGTGCGATCTTATGTTTTTAATATGTCATAAAGCATGACATGTGATAAGACTTTATGACTTCGCAACAAATACACACCGAACGCGATAAGACACGGTTTGCTTCACTCAACGGGCACAGGGTAATTTAAATTTTCGCCGCGGGCAAGACGGGTTTAAGACAAACGAAACGGGGCCGTCGTCTTATCAAAGCGAAAGCGGCTGGCTGATACTGACGAGGCAATTTGTGCGCGTAGCGTAGCGGCTCGTGCAAACATATATGCTCGCGCGGTGCACAGCCGTCTGCCTGCACGCTCCCAAGATTCGTTAAGGAGTAGATGGAAACAGACCCCCATAGGTACACTTCGGCTTAAGCTGCATAATGGAAAACGACACTCCGGCGACTCCCATAAGTCTTGAGGATTTGCGCACGGATGACGTAAAAGCGACGTAGAAGAGCGACAGCTGGAATTAATTGTTACGTACAAGTCGTTGCAAGCAAATATTGAATTTTTAATGCAGACTAATAATTTTGGTTGGCATATACATCAATAGTGTTAGGTACTAATAATCACAGAAAAATTTATTTTATTTGTCGAGTAATTCCGCTTGTATTTATTTAAAATCGTTTTTTGCATTTAAAATCGACTGCATATGATGAGTATATTTCGTATCAATATATCGTAATCAATATACTGTGTAAGAGTTATCATAATAAGTATTCAATTTTGCTTTAAATTTTAAGAATAAAAGCGACCTGTCCGTAGAAAAAGGATTGTTTTCTGTGGCGGGTGGTAGCATGAAACTTTATAATAACGCAGTTTTCCTGCGGAAGGAGAGTTTAACGGGCAACGACTGACTTTACGGGGTAGACTAGATGGTAAAAGTTAAAATACTACTAGCCTATACTTGTTTGTTTCTTATATCGAAATAGCAGAAAAAGTTCAACTCTTCGCAATTGTTTGAGTGGCTAAGTCTCTCATTCATAATTGCAAGAAAAAATAAAAAATTAATAATAATATACATATTAATGATAATGAATAAACTTGTTAAAAATTATTAATGGTATAAACAGAACAATATTTTTTAAGTAATAAAAAAACATATTTAATAACAAATATATTTTTATCACAAATGAGTGAAGAAGGTTATATTCAATCGAAGCAAGTCTTAATGCCTAATAATATTTTTATGTGAATTTTACAATTTTCAAGCAAACTGTACGCTGATTATTTGTCAGTAAAATACAATCTTAAACTGAAGCTTGAGTACGTAATATTACAAATTAAATTAACAAGCAATTTAATAATTCTTCGATACTGATGAGTAAAACATTGTAAAAAATTTATTACGAAAAATATTATTGCAGCCAGAATTCGAACCTGGATCTTTCTCATTTCGTGACGCGGACATCCTACTGTCAAGACGTGTGCATGGTGACATTTGTCGCAATTTGTCGCAATAATCAGTATATATTGAAAAAACATTCTTTTAGGCGATGAATAAGACTGTAGAAAGTGAAGTTAAAAAACCGAATTGGTTAAGGATAATTGAGAAGAGTCAAACCCAATCCAATGGTCACACAAAAATATTATTAAACATCTAAATCCGCCTTGACTGAATATCATTTTTTTTACTAGTTTTGTGTTGAATATTTCTCTGTCAATTTTTGTTTACTATTATTTATTTATATATTTTTATTTTAATTAACTTTAAATTTGTAATATTGAAATGTTAGATTGATGAACATTGGTTTAATTCCATACAGCTTTAAAAATCTTATTTCTATTATAACATTTTTTAGATATTTTTTATTTCTAAAGAGAGGCACATTATTACTTACTAAATATAATCTTCAATTAAGTAATCTGCAATTAAATAATTAACATGTAATAATGTGTCATATATAGAATTTAACATTGAACCGATAAGTGTTTTTTAAATTTTACAAGAATATTTAACCAGCATTTGTTAGACACAATCTGATTGGCATATTTATATATGTATATTCCATTACTCATTGCTACATTATATAGAATAGAATAAAATTTATTACACTTCAGTATACAACAGCCAAAAAGGGGACTTAGTTCACATATATAGCCTTAAGGTGATTCTTTGGTAAAGTGCCGAAAATTTGAAGTGCTTTACTAGGGCTCACCCAAATATCTGCATAATTTGGATAAAATATTAAAACTGCGTGTATATCCTAATGAAATAGTAATGGAACATATGATAGTAAATCAAGAACTGTATCTTCATCGAACGAAAAGAAGATAAGATTATGTTTACTTTTCGAGGTTAAATTTATATACAAGTTTATGCACGTAAATATCTTTCCAGAATGGCCGTTGACCTATTACTTTTTTGTGACCATTAAAATCGTGATTTTTTAAACTATTATAATCTCGTTTTTTTAGAAAAGTCTATGGTAAGATTTGTGTGCAATTAGTCAAAGAAGTGTTTGTTAGCCTTATCTGTCACTAAGTTATACGTGATAGGTACATTTTCAACATTTGTTTTCTCTCTTATTTCATCGTTAACTTACCGTAGAATTTTACACACATTAATTTCGCTACTTCAACTTCATTATATAAAAAAATTAGACATTTCTATGATAACTCGATTTACTAAAGAACCACCTTAAATTTACTCACTCATACCTCACTTCATTGTTATAAATATTATATATTGAAATGTATTTAGTATAAACTCATGTTTGTTTGTCACATATGCGTCGCATATTTGATAAGTTGTTATAATTTATAACAGTCTATAGCACACTTTCTTCTTTTGTCATTTGAAGACGGAGCCGAATCCTAAATTATGTTGTGTTCCAACTAATTTCTATTATCTCCTGTACCTCCACTACTTGCACCTAGAGGGAGTAATGGTCCAAGGGTGGTAGTGATGACATTATCACCTCCTATACATCCACTACCTAGGGAGATCAGTGATCCGAGGGTGGTAGTGGTGGTGGTGGTGATAGAGGTAGTGGTTGGACAACGACTTTTGTCATAATCACAGCAACAGTCTTTTGGAAAACGAAATCTTAATAATGGATAATGTTCCAAAAGAGCCTGAAGAAATCTTGCAGACATAGAATTCTGTGAAAATAAAACACATGCACAATATATAATGCAAATTGAAGTATAATATTAAATATTTAAAAATACACACATATATATAAGTATATTATTAGATTTTGTGCTATAAAAGAAATTAAAAATTTATTTTCTGCATTGATACCTACAGCCTCTTTGAGCACACAACTCACGACAACGAGTAGCAATACCGCACGCATGTTTTATACTTACTTGTCTTTGACTTGACTTTTGGTGCAAAATTGTAATGCTACAGTATTTTTATACCGAGTTTCTGAATGTTAACCCATTCTCACCATTGATATTGGATAATACGCTTTTATATTTTATCTTGTAATTATACTTTGTTTCAATTAGATAGACCCGTTACATACAGAATGCGTCAACGCGTTACGAGTGGCAAGATACGACGCGATAGCCAATTCTTTGATCTGGGAGAGTAATTAATTACTGCATCGTTTCTTGCCACGCGTAACACGTTGACGCATCCTATGTGCGACAGACCTAATTGAAACAAAGCATAACTGCGAGACAAGTGGTAACACAAAAGCGTATTATCCGATATCAATAGTGAGAAATAGGTTAACATTCCGAAACTCGGTATAAAAACGCTGTAGAATCATGATTCTATACCAAAGTATCAGAAGTCGAAGATAAGCAAACATACCTAACAAGATACCTAACATGCGTCTGATATTGTTATTCGTTATCGTGACTTGCGTCATGTTCGGAGTGGCTGTAAGTGTTAATGTAGAAAGTAAATTTTTTATTTTTTTTTATAATAAAAAATCATAACTTACTTATTCAATTTAATTTAATTTCGTAGTATATATGTATATATTTTTAATATTTAATATTATATTTGAATTTGCATTGTGTATTGTGTATATATTTTATTTCCGCAGAATGCTACACCAGGATTTCTTGAGGCTCTTTTGGAACATCCGCCGCCGCCACCACCGCCACCGCCCCCCCTGGTTAACTCGCTTAACTCGCCAAATTCTCTTCTCGCGATGCCACGGGGATAGCGAACTACTATTACTACTACTATTGTACTTTTTCCACTCCCTCCCTGCGTGCTCACGTGCACGCCTCACGACGCTTTCATTCATAATTAGAGAAAAAACAGAGAAGTAGCGAGAAAGAGCGCGCCGTCTCGGAAGGAAGCGAGGAAAGAAGAGGAATAATTTTTTCTTACGCAGTTAATATTATAATTCTTTAATCAGTGAGAGAAATATATATATTCTTAACATAAAATAGGAAATACTATCAAGTCATTTTATAAAATTCATTATTACATCCATTAATGTTATATTTTGTTGGATTATACGTTCAATAAATGTGAATTATTAATAATATCGGATTATATTATAATATGCAAGAGAATCGAGAAACGACGAAAAAATGATCATCAGCGATTCATATAACTCATATTCGTATAAGCAATATTATTGTTGTGCACACGAATTATAATGTTTCTTTATAACATAACGGATTAAAATGTTAGAATTATATAACGTTAATTACGGGATATTTAGATGTAACAAAAAAGCTACAATTTCCCGATAACTCGACTACTGCATACAAATTGCTGACGTTTTTTTGCTCCCCACAAATCAAGTCGAAGAAAAAATTTTTAGTCATCCGTTATCATTCAGTAATAGTCAGTCTACCGACTGCTGCCGTTGACTATGAAAACTAGATAAACTTGCCGAACAAACAAACATTTTATGCAATAAAGTCTCTCAAGCACGGAGCGTGCCGCAATTAAGTCGTCATTGGCGATAGAATCCTTGACCTTACCGAAGGCGAAGAAAATGCGAAAGAAAAAAGAGGAAGACGTATGCAAAGCAGGGTTACGTAGTCTCAGTTGCGGCGCTTAACTGCGCCAAACTCTCTTCTCGCGATGCCGCGGGGATGGCGAACTACTACTACTATAGTACCGCTACTACTGCCGCTCCTACTACTACTACTACTACTACTACTACTACTACTACTACTACTACTACTACTGTACTTTTTCCGCTCCCTCCCTGCGTGCTCACGTGCACGCCTCACGACGCTTTCATTCATAATTAGAGAAAAAACAGAGAAGTAGCGAGAAAGAGCGCGCCGTCTCGGAAGGAAGCGAGGAAAGAAGAGGAAACGAGATGCGCGAGAGCGAGCGAGACGAAAGGAGCACGAGCGAGAGAAGCACAGTACGGCTCGCGTAGTGGAAAGAAAGAGTCAATGAAGAAAGTGGCGTAGTAGAGCGGGGGTTCGAGTTGGGGGGAGGGGCAGGGGTCGGTGCTCAATGAATAAGAGAGTAAGAGCGCGAGGATGCCGGCGGATAAGGACGGAGGAGCCAAATGGTAGCAGAGATGGCAGGCGAGGTAAGAGGGTGAGTTGAGACGCGGCGAATCTTAAAGACTTTCGCCGTTCTGTTAATTTTCTTCTCAAAGTGGGTTAAATTATTTTACGACTTTCAACGCCAGTTTCTCACCACAGGCGGCTCTCTTTCTCTCTCACTCTTCTTGTCTCTTCCCCTCTCTCATTCTTTCGTCGGTGCAATGCGCGGCGGCGTCACGTGCACTTAGCGAGGCTTATTTTCTCGTTGGATTTATCGTTTTCTTCCACCGCGATTCGTGTTCCTACTTTCTTTCCCCGTTCCCGCGAATTCCGCGATGTGTGGGAACTTTTTCATTGGACTTCCGTCTGCTGCTCCAACTTGTTGGTCTCTAATATTTCATTTTAAGATTAAGTGAAACGATATTCACATCTTCGATAGTTATCGTTCACAATGATTTTTAATAGCACACTGTTAGTTAGTTTTAGAACAATTTTAGAATATATTATCCCAATCTCAAATAATTTAATTCATTTATATTTACTGCTTGTTTATATTTAATAAATTTAAAAAATAAAATTTAATTTACATTGTGTATTAGAAATTTTTCATTAATCTCTCATAAATGTAAAAGTAAAAATATGTAGGAAAAGTTACAACAAACATATTTTTCAAAATTATTTTATTGATGAAATCACTATTTTTATGCAAATGTTATATAATGTTACTAAATAAACATATAAAATATAATATTAATAGTAATTCTATAAACAACACGTTTCCTAGTCATGTATCTCGTCTAAAATTCACTTAACATTGCATCATAAAATGTTGCATTAATAACTAAATTCTCCCGCAACGCTTAAGTAAAAAAAAGATCTTTCATCGGCTAACCGGAATCTTAAATGGGGATCTTTAAACACGCGACTTTAAGCTCTAAACGCTTAACGAGCAAAATTAGGTGACGAGAGTTGATAGTGAAGCCGTAGAGATTTTCTCGGGAAAGTGCACGCCACTTCCGCCGACTTCCGTTTTAAATAAATTCACCGCCGTAGCCGGCCTGATATTTCCGACGAGAGAAAACTTAGCCGCCGCTGAGAACTTTATAAAGTTTCTCCATTTACTCGTGCAAAAAGGAACAAAGTAGTGCCGGCAAACAGAATCATGCCTCAAAACGTAGTCTTCGACCTTCAACACCTTTCCCGCGCGTAAACGATGCGATCATTTCCGGCCGGTATTCCGGACTCTTTATTTGCGCCCAAGTATATGAACGAAACTATTATGAGCAAAGACATTTTTTTATCCAGCACATTTGTCGAGTTCTTTGTCACTAAAATGATTACAAATTTTTGTAAAAATAGTAATTATATTGTGTGTAAGTTACGATAAACGCAAAGAATTTATTTCGAACATTGCTACTTTTGTTCGAGCTTACTGTACTTTATTTACTTACGCTATTCATTACATCTTTTATCGGTTACTATTTATCTGAATATAAACGACAACAGGACAAAAAGCAATTTTGCCTTTAAATAGTTGTAAATAAATTATAAAACAGCGTATTATCATATTTTAATTTTTTTTTTTATATTTGTCTGTGGTTTAATTATGAATTTGGTAATATATGATAGATCGGAGGTTGTCGCACACAAATAGTCATTGAAAGAATTTTCTTTCGAATGAATTTTTTCTCGTAGAAAAGGTTATCGAGGGTATGAGTAAAAACGTGGACAGTGGCGAGAGGAAGCAAACGCGCGCACATATATACCCACACACTTACACACACACACACACGCATGAATTGCACGCATTCACGCACACGTGCGGGGGGGATCGGTCGAGGCCCCCACGCCGGCCAATGGCGTTTCACCCCCGTGTCGAGGGTGGGTCGCCATAGCAACCCCTCGCCATGCCACATATACGCGCGCGTAGAGTCACGTATACATGTATACGTGCGCCACTCGCGTTGGGCGCTTTCGTGAGTGAGTCGAGGGATATAGGGGGAGGACGACGAAGGAAGAGAGTACTATGGGGAAGGATGAGGACGGCCACGGGAGGAAGAGAGGGGAGGGGGATACCTCTTCCACCCTTGGACAAGCCCAATCGATCGAGGTGTGCTTCGGCCGGACGAAACTCACCCTCTGTCGGCCCGCCTCCCCCGATCCACCGCTACCATCTACCCAACTTCCACCTACATCCTCCTTTCCCCTCATCCATCCTTCGAAGCGGCGGTGCCTGTTATTTGAATGAGGGGCTGCCGACGGTGGTCGGGGTTGAATGTGACAGAGTGCCACCCCCGAGGGCCTCTCCCGCCGCCCGTGGAAAGTGCGGCGAGCGAGTCCCATCTCTCTCCCCCCGCTCTTTTCCTTCTATCTCCTGTCAGTCTTGTTCTCTTGTGCTCTTACCCTCTCTCTTTCTCTCTTGCTGTCTTCCTCTCTCTTCCTTTTCATTCGCCCTCTTATTCTCTCCTTTGACTCTCCACCTCCCTCATCCCCTATACCTGACGCTGCCACCTCCCGTTCAAGCATAGGACGGCTCGCGCGGAGGTTACGGGGGGAGGCCCGGCGGGGGTGGCGTGGACAGAAATCAATATAAGACGGGCCTCCACGTACTCCATCCCTCTCCTATGTAGCCCTCGCTCTCGCCCTCTCTGCCCTCTCTCACCCTCTCATCTTCTCTCGTTCTCTAGCTCTAACCCCCCCGGCTGTCCCCCTTCCACCCTCTCTTACCTCTTCAACCCCAACATTCCTCATCCTCTCTACCGCACCATGTTCCCTCGAGGGTGGACTAGCACACATACACGTGCACATACACACGCACACATGCATAAACATACGGCTGTACATGTACGGAAAGCACCAACGCGCTAGCAAACCAAGCATTTCTGTACAGGGTGTGTTTCGCTATGCAACGGGTGACCCATGAGTGCTGCTTTTGCTAGTGGCATGGAATAAATTTATTTGCTAGGTAAAACTGATAACGATAAATTTATGTAAAATAACAATTCCATAACACTATTTTATATTCGGTTTGGAAATTTAACGTGTTAATATTTTCATCGCATCATTTAGTACATTAGAAAATTGTTGTCATGAGCATTATCAGTTAATTCTGACTTGAAATCGATTTTTATTTGATCGATATGTCTATTAATTTCAATACATCATGTTGTTTTCTAAATATGTTTTGCAAATATGTATAACGTTTGTACATACCTCAATGAACTCCTTATCTGTTTAATGTATCTCTAACGGTATTTTTTGTAAAATTGATAACGTAATAATCGGATAAAAATCACGAAATGAAGATAAATCGACGGTATTATTCATTCCTAACCACGTTCCAGCAAAAGTAGAAAACCGATAAGTTCTGAGCGATACGAATTTCTGAGAGTCTGGCCGAGCGACACTTTGCAGACACCCGTTTCGTCGCGGTATATAGGATCGATAGAAGGACAGCAAACGTGTGGGGAGAGTGGAGTTCGTATCCTGCGGATAAGGGAACGGCATCCATAAATTACGACGCAACTCTGCAGGGTAAAAGTCCTGTACGAGAGACCTCCTATATACGGCTGAGGTCCCTTCCATTCGCCTCCCTCCCTCCCCCCGTTCCTCACTCCCGTCTTGGCTCTTATTTCCACCCTTGGCATCCGACACTCAGCCCACGGTCGTCCTTTGCCGGAGACGACCCTCCTCCCCGGCCTCCAGGCCCCAGAGAGGGCTAAGGGTAGGCGTGCTACGGAACTATAAATTTTATCGTTAAGTTGTTTAGACCCCGCGGTCCGCAAACTGCTCGAGCCGTTCTACGTTATCCCCCTTCGGGTCTCCTTGGCCCCCAATTCCCTGCTCGCGTTCCTTCGTCTTCCTACCTTCTTGCGCCGGGGGTTGATTCCGAAGACTCACTTTCTACCAATTTCTCTGCTCTCAGCCCCCGATCCCGCGGGGTCCACCGATACTTCAGCCATGTATACGCTCGACGGGACGCACAACTGAAACGACTGAGCGAAATCGTATCTTTCCTGGAAGCGCCATTCTATCGGCAGGAAGCTTCTCGACGATCGCAGTGATCGAATTCCTTTTGCGCACGAAGTCGATCCCTTGGAAAGGAACCACTCTCGTTCTGTAGAGAAGTAGTGGTAGCCTCTCATCTGATCAAGTTTGATGTAGAATTTCTATATTATAGCAAGGCACTAAGAAAGTAAAATGTTTCAGAATATTCCATACAAATTTGCAAACTTATTTGATGCCTTAATGGCACGTTTTGTAAAAGAGAGCAGATTTATAAGATTAATATAAACATTTTATCATATATTTGATACCTATATTTTTTTTCAATGCTTTAAATCCTGAAATTATTTTAAGATGAATATTACTTATTTTGTATATAGGTTACATTACATTTTGTATATGTACCGAGCTTATTCAAAAGTGCTTAATTATGATAGCTACATATTATATTAGGCAATGTAGTTTGAAGTACTGCATCATATTTATTGTGAATAGGAATCTCGATTTAGACTTTGTGACATTTTTCCAAGGACCCTTTCAATTATATTTGGTAATCTCAAATGTTGCATTTATCGAATCATATAAGAATCTCGTGCTGTCGTCACTTTTTGTATAGGCTAGGTAGATTTTCTCCGAAAGAGACGCTCCGTAAAACGTGCGTGATCCCCAGATGAGTGGAAATATTCCATGTGCTATACGGGTTCAGAAAGAAACAAAGAAACCCGCGTCGTCGTCGGGGGGTTATCACGTAGATGTATAAGGGAACAAGAGCGGACATGGGGCTGATGGTGGTGGGATGCCGAAGTCTGCCGAACAGTCAGAGGGTAGCGGGAGAGGGTGAGTTCGATTCCGCGAAAACTGTACGTTTTTCTCGCCGATAGAATGGCCGGGACGTCACCTGAATACATTATGTGTTTTCCACCCCTGGGGCTAGGATATTGAAATTTTTAATATCGAGGGCTGGCGACTGGGAAAGAGGTGGAGGATGAGGGGCGGACGGACGGAGCCAAACGTCTATGGCTTCGTGAGGCATCCCTCGTGTAACCACCCTCCCACGGCGATCCCTTATTTTGCTGTCGATATAGCTGGCTACCGATATATTTTTACATACGAGCGCGAATATGTATATATATGTGTATACCCACTTGAGCGTGCAAGTACGTCGCCACTTGTACGTTTTATTGCATTATCGTTGGTTGTCTCTTGTGGATGCTGCGAACGAGAGTCTGAAGTGGCAAAAATAACGAAATATTATTTTAACGAAAGTATTCTCGAATTTAATCCTGAATTGTAAATTATAATTGAACAAATCGTAAAAAAGTTTTTCAAATATTTATTTAATTTTAGTTTTCGATAAAAACGCATATATAATTGAATAAAAAGAATTTGAAAAACTGTCATGAAGAAAGTGATTTATGTAGTTTGAAATATGTCTTTCGAAGATTTTGACAATGAAACTCACTTATCCTTGACAAGAAATCTTTTTCACTCTCGAAATATGTATAAAGCAGACTGTGTGCATGACAGTCAAAGTGGCCATAAGAAAAATAAATGTATTAGCCTAAAGAAGTAGATGGGAAGTCTCGTCAATGGGACTGATCCAAGTTAGAAAAAGGTAACCTTTGCTGACCACGACCAACGGTTCTCCACGTGCCGCTTTGAAAAGAATTTACGATCCAGTTTCGCTGAAAATGATGCAGGTGCCCGTCCGTCCACATACTCGACGCCGCCATCTGATCCCTACAAGATCGTTGAAAACGTTAGTACGTTTCACGATGACCTACATCTCGACCGTCCGTGTCGTCCTCCGATTGTCCTAGTTGTCTACCTGGACGCTCTGTGCCCGGTGGACACTCCGATAATTTGGACTTCTCTGACCGGTACGCGACGCAATCCTGGGCCTACCAAACTCAGCTTAGATCAGGCCACCGAAGTGGGCCAGGCGCGTGCTAGCAACCCTTTCCGCGCGAAATTTCAGGGCGCGACCGGGTTGCCCTGCGTCGGATCATCCCTTGACCCTGGGCGTGCGGCCCAGCCTCGGGCCCCTTTGGTGGTCAAAACAGGCGGAAACATGGCCTGACCCTCGTATATCATGAGTCGCCAGAAGATTTTACCTCCGCTGGGCGTTGACCAATAAAAAGGAAATTCGTTTCCTCGATCGAGTTGATTTTTTTAATATTCTTTCCAATTTAATTTTCATATTATTCACTAGTTAATTGTAACATAACAGCACCAATAAATACAGTGAGAAAAAATATTCTAAATTTTAATAGGTATTTATTTTAATAGTGCCAACTAAACGTTTACTTACAGTAAATTAAAATTTACTCAATAAAAAGAAATGATAATTAAATCGAATTAATGATTCTTGTATCAAATACATCTTTAAATTTAATAAATATTTAGTTGGCACTATTCAAAGAAATGATTTATTAAAAATTTAGTATATTTGTTTCAGTAATAATTTAATTTTTATTTTGTTTCAAGTGAAAAAATACTTGATAAACAAATATTTTGGATATTATATGTGTGATAAAAGCTTTGAAATATTTATATATATTTATTATTGAAATTCGATTATTTTACCAAATTTCTCGAGATGCTATATTTTACTTTATTATGCTATTGTACCATTTTCTTTATATATTATTGAAGTAATATAGCATTTTCTAGGAGTAGGTATGTACAAAATAAAATTTACATACCTTTGTAAATACAATGTTATATTTATATAAAACAAAGCTTCCCCTTAGTCATTGCATCACGAATATCACACTGTTCCTTTTAACTTACACGAAAGCGTATTATCTTTTCGCAACTGCTACACTAAACCACGGTTATCTGTAAATATGAAGTCGTTACAGCATCACAAAATGGAGATGTTAGAATTAATAATATATACTAATATTCACAAAGAATGAATTATAATATTTATAAGAATTAGAATTAATATGATAAATCAAACGAATATTTTAGAATACGATTAAAAATTGATGATTGCGCGCGATAAGCAACGTTATCTAAACGGCCTTTAAATCTTTTTAAATATAAAAATTTGTCAATTTCCGTTATACAAAAAGAAAATGTTAAAATTTTGGTAAGATTTTGCACATTATGACATGTTTAATACTAAAAAGACTGAATAAATTCATGCACTGCTTTTTTTCTCCGCTATGTGCATCTACACGGTAGCGTATGATTTTATTCAGCAGTGGTACCCCGGCCGACTGGGGTACGATGTTGACGACGACGTTGCCCGGGTTGTGGCGTTCGTGCTCTCGTTACAGCGCCTCCACTCTACGAGATTCAATATTCTAACCAAAATCCCCGGGGCAACGGAAGGAGGGGGCCGGGGATAAGGGCGGTCTCTGTGAGGAACGGGCGAGGGGGTGAAGCGGTGGTGGTTCGCATAGGGGGTGTACGGGGCAAAACTTTCTAGGCGTGCAGCCACGGGAACGCTCGCTCGACATGCAGCCGCGAACGTGAACGGGAGGCGCATCCGGGACTAAAGTTTCCCGAGTAGAAACGACGTTGCCGATGTCGTCCCGTCCTCGTTGACGGTAAACTCGCGCGGTCCGCACACGAAAACTCCGAGAGGACGAGGATGACTTCACGAGCGAGTTAGTTGACGGACTCGACGTCGCTCCGTCGTACAGCTACCGCCAGGAATCCGGGCCAAGGGAGAAGAGAAATTTTCAGTTTTTCCTCTCACGCCTCCGAGGAATTCGAGATAATGGCGGACGCGACAATCAGACGTCAAGAATCGGAGGCATATCCTATAGTTGTCTCAATGATTTTGTTCAAAAAATAGCCTTCCTCGCATTTTAATTCTGATTTTAATCTTGGTGGCTCTAAAAACAATTATATGTTTAAGAATCATGTTATAGTATTCGTTTTAAGGGGAATTTTGTTGTTAGGACATGTTCCATTATCGAATGCCTTTTCTTTTCGAGTGGCGTTTCGAGCTAAGAAAATTGACAATTATTTCAATGTAAAGCCGTCAACGTAGTTCAATACTCGGAAGGCTTTTAAAAAACTTATTTAAATTATTGTCGATTCCTGTGAATGTGTAACACATGTTTCGTTCGTTTAAATTTGTTTAATGCACGCTACAAAATTTGAATCTCGGAACGAATCTTGCGAAATTTTTACCACGACAATCACAAATACATCTGCAAAGTGCAAAATCTCGTTTAATACTAATGGAGCTTGCGCGTTGAATTAGCCAGGCTCGCACGATGAACACGCAAACACGTTTGCGCGCGAATTCAACGATTTCTCAAACATACGCGCAATATTTCCTACGTCAAGAAAAACTCGAGGCTAAAGTACGACGAAAGCTCTTCCTTTCTGAATTTCCTCTTCCTTTTACATATTTCTCTTACAGCATATGCGTAGCACGCATATCGATGTACTTCTCGAATTCACCCTCATCGAACAACCAATCGAAGTCATGGATTTTATATCGGTGAAAATAAGAGTGTCACGATGCGATGGTTTCAAATATAAGAAATGTCTTCTACTTTTATCATTCCCCGTATTTCCGAAGCCTATCAGAAGTTATGAGCAAAATGCTGTCATTAAACATACAAATGTATACAGATAATTTTCATCGATTACATAACTAATTACGTATAATTGTTTGTCCTTTATTATTATATACATTTTATGTATATAAAATAATATATACATATTTATTATTTTATATACATATAGAAATATGTATTTCCATATTTCGGTTAAAATTAAAATAAAATTTCTTTTTCTAATTCTTGTAAGTAAATCTTTGATGTCTGAATTAAATCATTTCCAGTTTATTCTTTTAATGAGTAAGTTTATTGTAATTGAAAAAAAATGAAAATAATGATAAAAACATATAAGATACTACGTTTTTTTTTTCTTTACCTATTACATTTATGTATTAATATTCTTCTAACATTTTTTTTCGACAGTCGTTCCACTTAATTCCCTTCAAGTTCCCAACCGATCATATCGAAACAACGAAGGCAGAATAATTTTGCAAGGGAGAAGTGAACACTTTACCATCGACTGTACACCTCGGAAGTACGTATAGAGTCTTCCCTTCGTACAGAAGGAAAGGCCTGAGGCTATGGCTTCCCATCTTACTTCGGTCTTGTCCTCTCTTTTTCTCCCCGTTTCGCCCTCCGGCGACTACCTCTCCTCCCTCCTTTCTCTCCCGTCGTCCTCCCCTTCCGTCTGTTTGCGCGTGCATGCTACGAGATATGGATAACAAAATGCACCGGTGATGGTGCACGCTCGTCCGTTACAGGGCGCCGTAAACTTTTGATGTGAAGCACTCGACGACGGAGATCCCCCACGTGACCTCGTTTCTTTAACGCCTTCTGATGCGACGTAGGGCTCTTTGAGCATCCTGTAGGAGGGTTGGCTGCGAGGTATTGGTAAGAGGTATCAAGATTCGGACGCATTGTGTGAAGTCAAAAGTTATTTCAGATATGCACAAAGTTGCGATATTTGTAATATTGATTTCTACGTGGCCTATTTGCATAATTTGGAATCCATTCTTTTGTAGACTTATGTAAAATTCAACTTATTTAATAATGATAATGTTTATCAATAAATAAAAGAAGATAAGGGAAAAGTGTAAAGAAAGTTCATAAGCAACAAATGGATCGTATAATTTAATAGAAAATGATTGTAAGACATACATAGATGTGCTTAGAGATCTTAAAAGATTTTGATCTGAAGAGTCAAAAAAATATCGTCTGTTTTTGCACAAAATGCACAGTTCCTGAAATAGAAAAAATCAAATTTATCTCAAGAAATTCTGCTATTCGACACCAAGGCTAATTATGTACCAAAGAATAAAATAATTTACACAGCGAAAATACTTCTATTTTAAATATCTTTGAAGTCTCTCGAAATCGGGAAATAGAAGATGAGTCGAGTAGCTGAAGGCTGTCCCTGATCAGTATTTTGATCTCAATGGAGCGATACATGTCGCTATTGCTCGTCAGGAATGAAGCAGAAAAATCCGTCGGTTATTTCCCCGGCAGGGGGAAACACCCTTGGTGCTCCGGATTTAACGTTTAGCGCGACTCTAATGAGGTGCGTCCGCGCACTCTTGTCGTAACCCGGTATTTCTGCGTCAGGTAGACGCGCCCGATTTTTAATAGGGCACATTGCTCTCGCGCGTTCTCCTTTTTTTTTCCATCTCTCCTCACTCCGCGCGACCCAGCAACCCTTTTCGTCTCTTACCTGAGGACGTCCTAGGTAGGTAGGTAGGCAGATAACCCGCGGTCCGGGGGCCCCCAAGGGGTGAAAGCACCGCGCCGAAAAGTGTCCGCGCGCCACGCCGTCGAGATTGAAATTCAAATGAGACCGCGAGGATATTCTAATTCCGTGCGGCAACCCCTTTTTTGCATATCGGGACCCACGCAGCTGCCATCGGGGACCCAAATTATATACATCGCCTTTTCCATTCTCTCGTTGCCGCCTTTCTTGGTTTACCTTTCTCTTTCCCTCTCTGCTCGCTGCAGCTCGCCTCTCTGTTTTCCTCATTTGCCAAGCGCACGTTTTTCGGCACTGCATTTGCGTGCGATCTACAACAATCGAGATTCGATAATAGAATTCAAATTCGTCGATGTATCCAAGGGTTACTTACGGGGACCCGGATTAAATCCAGGGTGCAATGAATCCGCGACTTATGAATTATACCGTTGCTTAATGTTATGTGCGGTGTAACAATTTTTGCTTCTGGAAATTTCGATAAAGTACAAGATCAACATTTTATTTTACTACGTTGAAGTAAGGATGTTTTATACGTATTTTCAAAATGATAACAAAATTATGAAAAAATTACAGACTATTCTAAATCACATTTAAAAATAATACGATAAATTCGATGACGGTTTGGACTAGTGTTGTCCAGTAAATAAACAAACAAAATATTTATTTGTTCTATATCTTCGTAACTAATCAGTGAATCGCAATGAAATTTTGCATAAGTTACTTCGAATATTTAAAGAACTTATTTAAAAAATTTAAATTTTTGTTATCGTTTTTAAAATTGTAATTTTTAACAATAAAAATAATAACAAATAAAATTAATAAACAACAAAAATGTGTTATTAAGTAAAAATGTAATCTTATTCACACGACTTTCATATGTATATAGTTTATTGGAAGTATAAGTATTAAACACATTTCCAAAAAAAAATTTAATTTTCTTTGCAGGAACATGTAATACATCTTTAAACATATTTTATCCGAATTCAGTTAATCTTAATAACATTTTATATAAAAGTATAAATACAAATAATAAATATAAATAATAAATGGAATTCTAGTAATACGGCAGTTTTATTTAAAATTAGAATTTAGAATAAAATAGGAAATAAACACTCATTTTGAAACTTAAGATTTTACATAAGAATGATTATAAGTGCGGAAGATAATAATTAGAATAATTTTTTTAAACATTTCTAAATAATATGTGTTTCAAACGTGTAGTTTGAGAAAACATACAGATAAAAAGAATGATATTTCCTGCATTTTGTACATTATGAATATTTTTATGAATGTGCAATGTACATATACAGTTTTGCAACGCTATTAGTTTAAAGCGTATAAGTTATTTTACAACATAAAAATTATTTTATTTTTTATTTAAAAACGCCTTCGTTATGACAAGTTTTTATTTATAGATATTCTATTTTGCTTCTCGCGCGTCCTATCAATTCTCTCATCTCTTGAGTTTTATCTATATCTTTTTCTTTTTTATCTTTCGTTCTTTTGCACGATGTTTTCGATAGTGTAATGCTATCCGCGACAATCGCAAAACGACAATATGCAAATCTAGGTATCTAGGCTCTAGGTTTACCGGTTACTTGAAAGAAATTCAATTGATTTCGCGTGGCGAAAGACAAAAAAAGGAAGTAGCAAATACGAAATAGTATCGTTGATAGCATCACGATTAAAATATTAGCGAAAAAAATTATTTATAAATTGAGATCCATATAGTACATTAAATACTAGATCTTAAACCTGTTTTTGTATTTAATAATTGCTAAATGAAACTCTGTTATTTATTTAAAATAAATTTATTTATGACATTTGTTTGTATTTTATACTAATATTTCCATAATTTTGTTACGAATTTTGCGAATTATATTGATATTGATGAAAGCAAATAGAGCGTCTAATTGAGAGCATTAAGTATAATTTACTTTAAATATAAGAATGTCTTTGCCAGCAGAAATTCTCGCGAGAATATATTCTTACGGAAACACCGGCGCCGTTATGGAAATCGATTTTCATTCTGCCGGAAGTAATGACCGAACACCGGGAGAGAGAAGTCCATTTCCGGCTGGACCGGAGTGATCTTCGGACAGACAAGCGCGAAGAGAAGAAACGTCGAAAGATGAAATCTCTCGTTGACGATATTTCGAAGCGTCGGTCGTTACTTCTGAATAATATGATGTCGGAAGAACGCTTTGTTTAGTACCTCGTCGCGAACCTGGGAAGATTTATGATTGCGACGAGAACTTGCCTCGATAAAGTGTACAAGCCGCGCTTTTAAAATGACGGCGGGTGTTTGCCGCGTCGTTATATCAGGTTGCGAAAATTACAGAAAGAAGTGAGTCTCGTTTGTCGCTACAAAATAAAGTCGGAAAAGGAGCAACCATATTATTCCTTATTATTTTACATTAATTTTAAAATTATTATTTATTATATATTATATAAATGTGTGTGTGTATATTTATGTAACTTGAGAATTAAATAAGTACATAAAAATGGTTAAAGGCTAATATCCGTTTACGCGCAATTCGCAAAATTCCACCATTAAAATGATTGAAAAATATCTTTTTTAATATTTTTTCGGTATTAAAATTTCAGAGAAGATATAAATAAAATAATTAAAATTTTTTACTATGCAAAATTGAATGATTGGTATTGATAAATAAAATTGAAAAAACTGTAAAGTTATCAAACTAAACGGCGCGACAGCGCGAAACGAGAATAAGGTAAGGCGTATCGAGAGAAAAAGTGGAAACGGGCTAAGAAGGAGTCTGCCGCTTTGCATAATCAAATCCCACGACAATGTACTAGAATGCGAAGTGCACCCCTTGTAGCGCCGAGAGGGTGAAACCTCGCCGCGAACACGCGAGGCCTCCGAAAAATGCAGTTCGCCCTTCTACAATTGCTACATGAACTGATGGACCCCGCGCGGTCATAAGAGGGATTCTTCACGGGATGCCGTTGGCGCAACCACCCTTCGTAGCGGAATTCCGGGAATAAACCGGAAACACCCACCCATTCTGTGCGCGCGAGATCCCATGAATCCTCACGGCGATGAACGTAGGGATAACTCGGGGTAGCCTCCGGCGCAATCAAAATGGAGCTCTTGTACATTGACTGTGCAACATATTCAGACTACTTGTGGAGGTACTCGTGAATAATGATCCTATCTTTGGCGCGGAGCTAAAAATCGGCACTAAAAGTCGTTCGACATTGCAGAATACAGCGACTGTTTCGTATAACATTAAATAGGATGAAGTAAAGTAAGCGAGGAACTTGATGTGTTAACTTTTAAAACTTTTTAAATCAACGTATTCATTAAAATTATAGCAATATGAGATTGAAGTTGCCAATCTTGGATAATGAGAATATGACAGTATATAGAATGTCTACTACAGAAAATTACTTTCTATAACAATTTCTGGCATACGTCCGAGTTAAACTATTATAATAACACATTATAATAATAATATAATATTATTATTATATATTAAACTATTATAATAAGCATACTATTATACTATTATAATAGTATGATGGAAATTAGTATAATAATATGATACTATAATAATAATATATTTATTATGAATTTTTATATCTATTATAATTTTTTCTCTATTTTTCTTTACCATTTAAATGAGCATTTCTTTACATTAATAATCACAAAATTTATAACATATAGAAAATTAATTTATCTTTATAAAATTAATATTAATATATTCTCTATTTACTTTCACAAATTTTAAATTAAATATACTAATAGAAATATTGTTGATTAATGTGATAACTGCTATGTTATTTAAACTTTTTTTGGATAACGTAATTTTTAAATGGTTGCACTTTTGTTGAAAAAAAAACCCTATACAACTATGATGTGAAATGTACCCCACGAAATATTTGGCGTATTTGGAAAACAGCGGATGCTTCGACAGCGAGAAAAAAACTCTACGGAATTCCGTAAGAACTGGAGGGTGGCTGGCGAAGGGTGGCACGCAGCCCGTCGTCAAAATGGACGGACTAAGCCCGTATAAGTCTAACGGGATTTTCGATCGTAGGTGGGCGGGTGAGTGCAGGCCGCAGTCCGGGGATGAGAGGGAGTAGAATCGAGGGGGTAAGCGCGATAGAAAGGGTGAGAAAGAGACAGAGAGAGAAATAGAGCAGGTAAGGGGAGTCCTTCAAGATGGCGGCTATAAGGGATGGTTTAGGGCGCGTGAGGGTTGCGGGTGAGGCAATATATCAGAAGGAGACCCTTCTCGAGGGTTGCTTCGCTCCCGACCGATGGTGGCCGTTACCACCCCCTTTTCTCGTACTCCCCCTTTTTACTTCTCCTTCCTCTACTCCGTTTTCCTTGCCACCTTCTCCTCCTTCTCCTCCTCTTTCTCCCTATTTCTCCCGCATCTTTTCTCACTCCCGTCTCTGGCACCTACTCGATCACGACCACCCCCTTAACTCGGCCCCGTACAGCCCCCGGGTCCATTCTCCAAAGTATAAACGTCACTGGAGACTGATGGAAATGGACGAGATGAGGGGGAAACGGACGATTGGGAAATGGTGGAAAATCGAATGGGGGAGGATGAGAGAGAAAATACGAAGAACTAAGGGACTGTGACTCGTACTCGTTGTTACTTGGAAGAGTTGCTTGGAAATTCGTATGATTTCTACACAGCAACTGTCTTATTTTTTAGATGAAGTACATTAGAAACATTTTGTCGGAAATCGAGAATGGGATTTTGATAACATCATGAAGATATGAATATATTTTACATATGAATTTTCGAAGTTTCAAAGATTGTCGTGTATTCATATATAGGTAATTAATTTCTGATATATAATTATTTACAAAAAATTATTATTTTATTAAAGAATTATTTTTATTTAATAATAAAATCTTTATAAAAGACACTAAAATATATTTTAGCTTTCGAAAATGTTCCACTATCGCTATAAATAATAAAATTGTTTTCATAAAGCTGACATTAAATTTATATGTAGTTATTATCTTATTTTTATTATTAATAGAGTTAGGGACATATTCTAGAGCTTAACAGCTATATATTATAAACACATAACAAATATTTATTCCGTTTTATAATGAAATTGATAAAAAGAAAGCGTACTTTGTTGAGTAAACGAGTGACGTGAATTTTTCCGTAATTCTGCGTAAAGAATGAACATCACGAGTCGGTTCCTTTCTACTTTGAATTGAGCTCAAGATGAAAGTGCAACTTGCCTCGCGTTTCGAGCATAGAAAACCCGATGTTTAAGTACCCCGAGACGCCCGCATTTTCCCGCCTCGTGACTCGAAACGAGCGGTAATGAGCGTCGATTTTTTTTGCTCAACTATATTTTACACTCGCACCTTCTTGTGCACTTTTTTCGTGTAGTATTTGTGATAGGAATAAAAAAAATATGTAAAGCTAATTGTGAGGAAAAAATATATTAAACATTTTTTTTCATTGATTAATTTTCAAAAATTTCTTTGTTTTAATCCATTTCCTAATCTAAATTAAATTACAATTAATTTTAGCAAATTAAAATAATTAATGGTTGTTTGTACTTCGTGGGACAGTAACAAAATTCTCGGTATTCTGTAAAAGTGTACAAATTGTGCACATAATAATTTGTCGTTAGTGTAAAAATATTGAATTTCTGCTAAAGTAGAATAGTTTCTTCTTTTCTTCTTATTGTCTTTCTTAACAGGATAGCAGTTACAGGAAAAATGATAAAAGGATCCTCTCTTTGGAGAACTGTCTTTCTTAACTTGCTAGTATCACTAAGAAAATTCTTTTTCCGACATACAAATCGCTATTCTTGCAGTCTTCTAGTCACAGTTCGAATAGATCTTTCTTTCTTTTCCGTCTAGACTTTTCCTGTCTTCAACTCACACGAGACATACAAGAATTGAAGAAATGCTACCTGAATAAATATCTGAAGAATATCCGTGTGTATGTATACATATAAGTATCTATATATAATGTTACATAAACAAATAATAAAATATTTATTCTTGTTAAAAACTGAAAAATATGAAGAATTATCCACAGAAAGAAGATCGTATGAGAATACTTCTGAAAAAATTAATTAATGTAATTTGAAATTAATAATTGTATTATTTAAAAAAAATTTAATTTACAGTTGATTATTTAACTCGGAAACTGTTAGTTATTTAAGAAAATGAGTTTTAAAATTCATTATTGTAATTAAGAGCATTAAATTTGGGACATTTATTACGGTGAAATAAAATAACTTGATAATACTTTTGAAATTAACTCTAATTTTTTTTTTCAACCAAGAAGAAGATACGCGCGAAAACGATGCGAAACCGAAAGGAGAATACTAAAACCGTTACGCTACGCAAACATGATAAAAAGTTATAGACATAAAAAGCTCTGTAAGGTGTAAAAGAAATAATGTTAGTGAACAACTTACTTCTTCCATTCACTATCTCTTTCATTTCTTGAATGCCCTAGGAAGCACTGCTGCGAAGCGAATAACGGGGAAAAGAAAGCGACGCGACGGAAGACACGACGAAAGTGAAAAGCACGCGGTAAATATCGAGCGTGTAATTCACTCTTTAAAGAACACTTGAACGATAATTAAGCCGACCTGCCAGCGCTGGTTGTGCTATGAAGCTGGAGAAAGAGAGCAGGAGACCTGAACAGCATAATGGAAAGAGGGAAAAGAATAGACTATAGAAATATCAGGGAGGAAAAAGAGAAAGACACAGAATGCGAGCAAAGAAAAGAAACGAAGAAAAATAAAAAAAGGAGAAAGATGGAGAAAAAGGAAGAACGGATGCAGAGACTGTCGCAAGGAGGATGGGCGTAACTTAAAAAAATCTTGTCTAGTTTTCTTTTGTAAGCTTAGCCTGCAAAGACTTTCAGACACGTGCAGGATTGTTTTTAATTAGCGACCAAGTTGTATTTAGAAATTGTGGTATTCTAATTAAAATTGTGAAACGTAGAAATTAATTATTGAATTATATAAATATTCTGTTTGTTAAATATAGTGTACTTTATTTATCAAATAATTTAGTCTTTACATCAGTAATATAAATTTGATAATTAACAATGTTTGGATGTTAAAGAAAACTAAATTAAGCACACATTATGAATGAAGGTAGGCTCAAATTAAGATAAGCAAGAAAAATAAGGATATATAAAGAATCACCACTTTTTACTGCAGATTTAAAAAATTTCAGCATTATCTATTCAGCATAAAATGTTAACCGTCTTACTGCACTTGGCACTATTGCCAATTTAACGGCTAGATCTTAATGGAGAGAAAAAGAATTTGAATATTGACCTTACTTACAAATGTCATTGTGCACGTTTACTCCGAAGAATTCGCTGATTAATATCCGAAGAATACATTCGATTTTTGGCACATTCCTCTCTTCCCGTTTTAATAAATCATGAACATATTTTCGAAGTAATATCAAGTCCAATTTTCACTGAAAAGTTTATTACGCCAGGAATGCGCATACAGATAAGATATTTTTTAATCATTAATAATTAAAAAACTAATGTTTATTTACACTTCTAATTCTCTAAAAATTGCTTTTAATCATTATTATCGTCTGCTCATAATATTATTAAAAATATTATATTTATAATATTTTATTTATTTCATTTATAATTTTAAATATATTTTTATTATTACTATCAATAAATAAAAATTGATTCGTTTACAATTTGATTGTTCATATCTTCCCGATTCCAACAAAAATATATATTCCAAAAAATATATATTCGGTAATAGACGAAATAAGTAGTCTAAATAAATGAATGCAGTCTAACTCTTCGCCTAAATAAATAAAAGTAAACCGAAAGGGTGTTGGCTCCATGCATTTCTCCCCTTTTTTGTGTGGGGGTGGGCGAGTCAGAGCAGCAACAACGACAACGGCAATGACGGGAGTGGCGACGAGAGGGTGAGTCGTACTCAGCGACGTTTTATACGTCGTCGGGTTTCATGCGGCGGGGTAATTTTTTTATTAGCTTGAAAACCACTCGACCCGTCGTCGTCGGCGTCGTCGTCATCGTCGTCGTCGTCGTCGTCGTCGTCGTCGCTGCCACCGTCGTCGTCATCATGGTAGTGTCGCGCACGTCGGTAAGATCTACCTTCGGGAAAAAGATCGACTACTCCTCCCGCGTTCCTGTGTCCATGATTTTACTATTTTCCTCCCACTATCGTTCATACCACCGTTACCACCCCCGTTTGCTTTTCGCGGATTAATCACGACTTCCACATTTTGCCCATCAAATAGTCAATAGAGCCACGCATTCATCTGCTTATTAAGTAGTTTTTTGCGCGAATTAAGAGAATATTTACTCGCGTGTAACTTTATTAACTCGCGCATCCTCATCCACTTCTCTTACTTCTCTTTTAATTTTTGTTCTAGTTGCTATCCAACGAGAGATGAGACCGATTATGCAGCACGACGATCGGTGCACAGGTACGAACGTGAGTAGGTATGTATATAACACATTGTTGAACTTGGAGTTATTTCGGATGTTAGACGGCCGAATTCGAGGACCGTTAAGAACCCAGCGTGTCTGCGATATAATTATCATCAGCGTCAATTAAGTATTCTCGTTCGCGATCGATTGCTCATTCATTAATAATCGCACACATTTAACGCAATTTTTGCCGATAGTTCTCATTAGGCATGATCATAAAGATCATTATATTATCACAAAGATAGTTATTCTTTATTTATAGCCTTTAAAAAAAATGTATTATTAAATATTTACAATTATTTATTTAATCTTTAGTAAATTATTACTAAATATTAAATTCTTAGCTTTTTTCAATTAGATACTTTTGATAAATGATATACAATTTGCAAAAGAATTGTTTGCAATATCATATTTAAGTATGTAATTTGGAGCGAATAGACGATAAGTTCTAGCTTTAACAAATTCTGGAGGAAAATTAAGGTACTTTTTCTCGGCAGGTTAAAGTGTCAAGAACTTAAGACCTCGAGAGCAACCCGCGCCCTCTTCGGGGTGTCGGGACTGCTTAGAAACTCTTAAAGGGTAATAAACTTGTTTCACGTGCACGCGTCGCTTATTATAACGAGTTTGAGAAATGCCGACAGGTTCACGTTCTTCTGTTCAAGACATTTGTCAGGTCGCCAAACAGGATTACAAAAACGAGAATTCCAAGCGTTAACACAAACTCTTTATTTGTGGTATTTATGTAAATGACATAATAAGCGCGTACATGTGTTCTTTACTTTGCATCGCGAGTAAAAAAATGCTTATTTTTCCATTTATAATTCAATTTCAAGAACGAAATTAAATGATCCTCTCGAATCTCTCTTCCCGAAAGTTTTCTTTCGCGCGATAAAATGATGCTCGATACGCGTCGTATCAGAATCATAGGAACGGAAGCTATCCTACGGAGGACCCTCCGGTATTAATGCGAAGAAGAAGCCCTCAGTTCCCCGATTCTCCCAATCGCCGACATAAATAAATCGTGCTTCCCGTCTATTCCTTCGCCGTCGGCCCGGAATCCCCGCCACTCGATCAGGCATCGCGAATACGCGTCAGCGTGCATAAAAAGAAAAAGGAAAGTGATCGGATAGGACGATTGTGCCACTCCTGTGATCGGATTGGAGATCCGTCGTTAAGCCGTGCTTACTCTCTGCCAGTCTCGTGGAACGATGTGTAATCAGGCCGACGTTCCCGATTTATTTGAGACAGCTTTATCACCGCCGTGGCCGTACAATGCGGCCGATATATCGGCGACGATAAAGGAGATATATTTTTGTACTTTCTCCTGGGTGACACATCGTACGCGACGCTCTCGCCTCGCTCACGAAACAAATTTATCGCCATGCCTGTAATGTACATACCATTGGCATATTATATTAACGTATATGGGCGATGCGCATATTTTTGATTATAATTTTTTTCTTTTACGTAGAGGGAATACATTATAGTAGCAACTATAAAGGTGACAACTATATAAATTTTATATATATAATTGATGTACGTATAGTTGAATAAATTATTTTATAGTTGCAATAACTATAAAATAGTTTATTCAAATTAACAAAAGTACAGGACTCTCAGTAAATAATAACAAATAAACAGTTTAAATGAGACTCAGAATGTAAAAGTTTTTTTAAAAAAATAACGAATATATTAATTATTACGACTGTATAATTGTACAAAATAAAAAATTTGTTGTATATATTTGTTGTATATATTGGTGTATATAAAATAGTTTATTCAACTATATATGTGTATATTAATTTTACATATAAAACTTGTATTGTTACTTTTATAGTTGTTTTCACTGTGTCTTTTTTTTACTCGTTCTTGTTTCAATGCACATTCTTTGTAAAACCGTTTTCCTTAGAAATATATAAATTATATTTATAATCTCTTAGCGATATGTTAAAAAACATTCATGCAAAATCTTATCTCGCGCTATTGTTAGATATTCATTAAATAATGAAAACAGTGTTGAAACAAAATGCTTGTAAATTGGAACATGAGAAGGTTATATGGAATCTCGAGACGAATTCTTAAGGGGAAGGGTTCTTGGTACGACGCTTAAGCATGGACTTTAACCATTAGTCTACGAGCCATTAACTAAATTATGCAAGCACCACCGAACTCCTGCAAACGTAGCACGCGTAAACTTCAGCCATCGCGTTGGGATCTGGATCGATCGAATTATTCATACCATCCACATATGCTGCTCTAACTTACGTTCATCATTAGCCCTTCGCGACCCAGTACGAACTTTCGCAATCATTTTTGCTCGTAAACTCTACGTAATAGATATCTCATATATTACATGATAGTGAATATCAATATACGTCGTTGTTCAGTTTTCCGCATATTTTGTATAAATTATTTTGAACTCCTACTGTTTGGAAAATAAAATAACAATACCATTACAAATAGACGCAATTACGAAATTCGTTCTTGCGACCATTACTTTGCTTAGACCTTTTTAAAAGCAATAATTTAACAGGGGTGAATTAATTCTAGACTTATTTGTAACATACCTCGTCCGAGTTTTCGAATTACGAGAAAGTAAAATCCCTAGGTTAGACTCGATCCCGAAAATGTCCCGCTAGTGTATGGGTATGGGTCACGAGAGGGTCGTTAACGCGCAGCCCCGACTTAACTCCCGGCGATTAATCTCCCCGCGCTAATTATTTAGCCGGTTACCGGGAGAGTCCCGGACGGTCGAATAACAGTGTTCCGTTATCGGATGTAGCAGGATTGTTCGAATAGCGGCTGTGGGGTGCGGCAGGGGGGCAGTAGCATCAGTAGCAAGAAGGGGTTTAGAGGGTGAGGTCTTGAGGTTCGGTCGCGCTCACGAGGATACGCTTGCATGAGGGGTTGGGGTCTCGCGCAAGAGTAAATTGATTAGAATTAAAGGGTTGGCTGGCAGGTGCTGTTACGGGGGCTGTTGCAGACCTACCGAGGAAGAAGAGAGCCCGAGGAACGAGTAGCAAGGAAGAGCCACGTCGCGAGAGGAACGGAGGGAATCCAAGCTAGAGGGAAAAGCATCAGGACGTGGGAGGGAAAGGGGCCGAAGGTACAACGGTGACCACAGCCTCGACGCTGATTGGTCGAGTCAAGTTTGTGGCAAGATGGCTGGCTGGCTGGCTGTTGCCACCGCCGCTGCCGCAGCTACTGCTTCTGCTTCTGCTTCTGCTTCTCTATACTCACGTCGTCTCCCTTTCTAGCCCTCACACCCACCATTACCCTCCTCTCGCCTCAACCCTTCCTCTAGCTCACTACGGCCGCTGCCGTAGTTCCCTTCTACGCGGTCTCTAAGATGCTTTACCTATGTGCCAAATAGATGTATGTACGTGTACACGCCTGTTCGAAACAATGCCGGGCGTGCAAC